>NW_007087380.1:527998-538212 GCF_000164805.1 Carlito syrichta | reverse complement strand
TTGTAGAGATGAGGTCTCGCCAAGTTGCCCAGGCGGGTCTTGAACCTGCGGGCTCAGGTAGTCCACTCACCTCAGCCTCCCAAGGCGCGAGATTACAGGCTGAGCCACCAAACCCGGCTTGCATCATCATTTTAATCACTGCTTCTTAGCTCTTGTTTCTGTAAACTCCTTATATAAACCCTTTAATGTATATTCTCATTCCCTCAAGTCCTTGTTTCTTCTATCATATTTTATCCTAGCATTTTCCAAACTTTTAAAGCAAAAAAAAGTCATAGTTTAATTCTTTTTTTTGATGTGGAGTCTCACTCCGTTGCCCAGGCTGGAGTGCAGTGGCATGCTCACGGCCACCCCAGCATCGACCTGCTGGGCTCTGACGATCCTTCTGCCTCAGCCTTCCAAGTAGCCAGAACTACAGGAGTGTACTACCACGCCCATCTAATTTTTGATGTATTGTAGAGATGAGGTCTCGCTAAGTTGCCCGGGCTGGTCTTGCACTCGTGGGCTCAGGCAATTCACTTGCCTCGGCTTCCTTAAGTACTGAGATTATAGGCTGAGCCATTGAGCCTGGCTGGTTTAATTCTTTATTTGACATATCTAGATTCATCTCAGATATGTCTAGAGGTATCTAAAATTCTTGCTTTCCTATCATATATATTTCTAAGGCTTATACAAATTCTGAATTTGAATTTAATTTACTTATTTTTAAAATTTAAAGTCCCATGTTTAATGAAATAAAGTTTTCATCAAGTTTTTTAAATTCAACTTTGTAAACCTGTCTTAGCTAGTATTTACTGAAACAATTACAGGTTATTAAAAATTAAGCTTCTGTATAAAGATACTTAACCTAATTCAAGGTAACCTCAATTTTTGCCTCTCTTGATTTAAATGAAATTTGAATCCTTTTTTTTCTAAAAAAAAACCAAAAAAAAAAACTAGAAGAATATCTAGATATCTACAGACCTCTAAATATCACTCCTTCTCTGTTCTCTATTCTCAGTGTTCTCTGCAGATGTCATTTCATCTTCTCAGGTGACAGGAATCGCAAACTGTTAGATGTCCTCTGTGAGACTTGTCCCATGTCCCCTAGCAAAGTTGGTGGCTAGTTTCTCTTTGTGCCTAGAGCTCTCTGTTTATACCCCAATTGTAACACTGTACAATATATTGATTTGTAATTATCTGCTTGCCAGTGTCCTTGGCAGACAAGGTAGTGACTGTGTCTCTTTCATTGTTGCCTTCTCATGATCAATTAACACGACTTTACTGAATGAATGAAGCAGTCTTGTGTGTATGTGTGAAAACCCAAAAGAAGACATCTAGAGATGCTGTTAATTCTTCTCATTTAAGGATTTGGTGAAATTCAGCTATTTTGTGACAGCTGTCCTCCCCTTTTTAGATAAAGGTTGCTAATAGGTTTCCACCAAAAATGGCAGAAACCAAGACTGCTAAATTACTGTTTATGTTTGCAAAAAATTAAACTCAGGACCCCAAATGAAAATATTAGAGTAGAATGCTAATCACAACTTGAGGTCAAACCAATTAGAAAACATTATAAGTTAGTTTCCTGTTATTTCCAACTTTGCATAATGACATCATGTTGTCTCTTGGGCACATATATTTTGGAATATGAGTGTCGTTAGGTTCTTTTGAACAGCTATACACCATCTAATGAATTTACATACATAAATACTACTAATTAACATTTGTTTATTATTTTGCATTTCACTGCTATTTACTAACAGATTTCAAGACAATAGACAATTTTGTAACCTCAGTTTTATAAAAACCACAAGTATTTTTGGTCCCCAGCAACCATTTAGTATGTAAATTAGGTATTCTCAGGCTTAATGTACTTCATTTTTATAAAACAAATACATCATTAATCTGATTAAGTTCTTGGGTGGAAGTGCTGTCCTCAGATCATTGTGGATCGTTTATTATTGGGCATGCATCCAAAAAAAAATTCAAGCATGGCACTTACAGTCTAGATTTAGGAGAATTGTTGAAACCTCCTAAACGACATTTTCCAGAAGAATAGAAAGGCACTGCTTACTTACAATTGCAAGCATTACCTAAAACTTAATGATGTTCTTACCTTAATTACAACTCAGTTTGATGATGATTCAGTGCCTGAAATTATGCCATGTTTTGCTTTGATGTTATAAAATGTATAATGAAATAAAGGTGATGCAAGTGAATCAAAAAATAGATTCTGGCTTTCCAGTAGTGACTTAATCACTATGTTTCTGAATTCAGAACTTGCTTGACTGTCATGGCTATTATTTGGTGTGTCTTTAGCTTTTAGTCAAATTTACTACTTAAGAACTGAGAATGTTTAATTTTAAGGTTAAGGAAAGTTCATGATGTTTTCATTCACGTAGCAGAAAGACCTTTTTAAGGAGATGTAAAATAAATTTACATGAATTCTGCCTTCCGAGTTTCCTAAGTTATATATCCTCCTTTTGGGGTTAGTCTTTGTTTAATGAAGCACATTAAACATATAATATATTAATGGCTTTCATCTACTGGAAGTGGACTATGGTACCTCATTCATTCACTTAGAAATCCTGTGAAGTTGGTATGTTTATTCTCATTTTGCAAGTAATTAAACAAAGGCTCCCAGAGGCTAAATAGATGCCTGAGGGCATACAGATAGCATATGCTTAATCCAGGATTCAAACACAGTTCTTACTCCAGAGCCTCTGCCTCTGGGGAAGAAAAGGGGAAAGAAAGGGGATACACTAACCTACAAAGGTCTACTAGGCTGGGATCATTTTGGACAGGGGTTGGCAAATTTTCTTTTTTCTTTTTAGTTGAGATTCCTCTCTGTCACTCAGGCTGATGTGCAATGGCACAATCATGGCTCACTGCAGCCTCAGAATCCTGAGTTCAAGCTATTCTTCTGCCTCAGCCTCCCAGGGAGCTGGGACTACGTGTATGCACTACCATGTCTGGCTAATTTTTTTTATTTTCTAAAGAGACAAGATCTCGTATGTTGCCCAGGCTGGTCTTGAACTCCTATCCTCAAGCAGTCCTCTTGTCTTGTCCTCCCAGACTGCTGGGATTACAGCCATAAGCCATGCATTTCACTGCAAACTTTCTGTAAATGGTCAGATAGTAGATATTTTAACCTTTGAGTGCCATATTTGGTCTCTATCACGTTTATATTTTAAATTTTTTTCTTTTTTTACAAGCTTTAAATAATGTAAAAACTACTCTAAGCTCAAGGATCATACAAAAAACAGGATAAGGGCCAGATTTGACCAAAATTTCTTTGTTTGCTAACCTTTGATTTAGGACAGTGTCAATAAGCCCTATATATACCGGGGATGCCAAAAAAATGCATATGCACTTTAAGAGATATTATCTATGTATTACTTTTTGAAGTCGATTTGAATTACAGTGGCAATGTGTAGTATGACATTTGTTCAAAAGATGGCATTGATCAAATGAATACTAGCATCACCATGTGACAGGCAGGACAGTCAAAGAAACTGGCAGAAGCATGGTTGCCATTCCAGGAACACAAGACCATTTTGAAGTGGTATTTGAAATTCAAGAACGTTGTGGAAGCACAACAATGGAGGCGTGAGTATGAAACTGCACCTCTAACACACCTAACGATTACATGCATTTGTGATAAGTTTGAGACTCATGGGGCTGTGTGTGATGTACACAAGGGAAGATCCGGGAGGCCTCACACAGTAACAAGTCCTGCTTCTTCTGCTATGATGTTGGAATGGTTTACACATTCGCCACAAAAGTCTACCAAACAATGTGAAAGTGAGACAGGAGTTAGCAGAACAAGCATATGATGCATTCTTAAAACAGCAAAATGGAAAGTTTTCATCTCAAGATTACTATTCTTAAAATGTGTATGCTTTTGTGGGCACTCCCAATGTATAATCTCTCAGGACTATGTAATTAGAGTCAACAGTAAAATAATTTGTATTCATAATAATGATTTTTAAACACCAAGAATATGAAGAAATTATGTTTTCTATACCCTATTTAAGAAGGCATGAAATCATTACATTTTAGATTTTCATCAAAGAAATCAAAATAAAGTTCTGATGTTTATAGTGATGTTTTAGGTATCTGGAAGTTTCAACTTTTTGAAACATTTCATTTCATAACAGATAAAATGAAAGGTTACAAATCCAGTTGTAACCTTTCATTTTATCTGTTATATGAAAATGAAAATTACAAGTGGATTTTGACAGTTACAATTTGTAACATACCATTTTAGTTTCATATTCAAGTGTTTAATTTTATTTTTAAAAATCTTACCTCCTTGAGTGCTTACTATTCTGTCCCCAAATTTTTGATATCACAGACTACTGGTTCTTTTGTTTTTCACAGTATACATTTTATTGAAGAATACTAAAGAGAGCAGAGAAAATGGTTCTTTACCCCTTGAAGAAAAAAGGCATCTTGTAACAATAGGTGCCAGCTATCTGAGATTTTGTTGAGTTTACCTAGATGTGAAAGTTTCTTTCTCCATCTTCTTAATTCATAAAGTCTATTTTCAACATGCTAAAGGGAATCAGACTCCTGTTGAAGTCCCTTTCCTAGAGAGGCCTCAAGCAGGGTCACTGGGGGCAGTTCTCTTGATGGGGCATGAGGGATGTCAAGGGTCCTAGGGCTGTCAGACTAGAATGTGGAAACTTTTTTTTTTTAATTCAACTCCCTTGTGTCCAAGTTTTTCTAATTTCTTTATTCTTCTGCAAGCCATTAGTAGCATTCCTGTCGAAAAAGTCAGGATTTTTTGAGTCAAACTAAGAGGGTAAAGAGATATTTGTATCTCTTATCAGACTGGAGAGAGGGATTATGTATGTCTACAGGCAAGTGATCTGCGAAGCACAGGAACCCCAGTGGGCTTCTGGACTTTTCTTGGTGGAGGGCAGCCTTCTCAAAGCCTTTCTCCCATCCCTTAGATGGCTAAGGACAAAACTAGTTCCACATAGCCTCATCATGTAATAACTCCTCCTCAAAGTAAATATTATTTGTAATATGAGGTTATAGAGACAAGTATTTTGAGTCACTATTTAGATAGTGAGTGTGGCTTTTTGTTCATACCTGCCCTTCTTTGTTTCAGTGTCAGACAGATCCAGTGGAGCAAACACAGGCCTGCAACAGTGTGGGTATGGAGTCATTTGACATCTAGCCCAGTCATTAAACCAAACTGCCAAAGTCTGATATAAAGAGTTTTCAAATGATATTTACTGAGGACTTGTATGTGCCACCAAATTTTATCCAGAATACTTGACATTCATTATTTCATTTAGTTTTTACAACCACTTCAGGAGAAAATCGAGGTCTAGGGACATTGAGTAACTTGTTCACAGTAATACAATTAGTGAGTTACAGAGACAGTTTTGTTTTTTTTTTAATCAGAATTTTACTCTGTTGCTCAGGTTGGCATTCTGTTGCATGATCACTGCTCATCGCAGCCTGGAACTCCTGGGGTCAGGTGATCCTTCTGCCTGAGTCTCTCCAGTGGCTGGTACTACAGACATGCACCACCACCCACAGCTTTTTTTTTTTCTTTTGAGTTGGAGTTTTACTCTGTTCTTCAAGCTGGAGAGCGAGGTCACACTCATGGCCCACCGCAGCCTCCACCTGCTGGGCTCAGGTGATCCTTCCACTTCAGCCTTCCAAGTAACTAGAACTACAGGTGTGTACCACCAAGCTCGGCTAATTTTTTGATTTATTATAGAGATGAGGTTTTGCCAAGTTGTCTAGACCGATCTCAAACCCCTGGGCTCAGGCAATCCTCTTGCCTCTGCCACCCAAAGTAGCCCAGCTAATGTTTTAATATTTTGTGGAGGCGAGGTCTCACTGTTACCAAGACTGGTCTCAAAACTCCTGGGCTCAAAGGATCCTCCCGCCTCTTGCCTCCCAAAGTGCTAGGATTATAGTCATGAGCCACTGTGCACAGACTCAGGCAGGATTTGAACGTAGTAAAAAGACACCGAACCCATGCTTTTAATGGAAAAGTAATTTTTTTAATGCTGAAAACTTTTTTTAAACCATTCTGCAAAATGGTCTTTGAGTAGGACAAAACTGGAATGAGGACATTGTAGCTACAAAAGGGGGCTATAAAAATTTGAAATAATGTCTGGAAAATCCTTTGTGCCACTTCAAGAATAAATAAATTTTCTGAGTTTAAAGCAGCAAACCAAAGGAATGAGTTTAAAGCAGCAAACCAAATGAATAGAATTCAATATATGTAGTATGATATGACTGCCTTTAATTCATATGTGATGCTTACTGTTTGCTCAGGTAAAAACTAATATTTTACAAAATTGTAGTAAGATTAAGATAAGTGAAGGATAATTCAGCAATATCTGTTAAATGCACATTGTGTGTGAGAAACTTTGTGAGGCTCTAGGCTATGGGGCAAATAAGACATAGCCCTGCCTTGGAGTGAGTACCTTATGGCCTCAAGTCAGGAGTCAATTTCAGTGGATTGGAAGTATCCAGGAGGCTCTTTGAGTGTGACCTGGGGAACATCAGAGAAGACTTTTCAGAGACAGGGAAGTCTAAAATGGCACCTGGAAAAGCAGAAACTAATCTGAGGATGGGGAAAGATCAGTCAGAGGTGACAGCACAAGCCAAGACCCAGAAATGGAGGAGGAGGGTGCGGTAAAAGTTGCCACAACTTGCTATTTAGCAAGACTAGAGTTAGAGACTTTGGGGGAGGAACAAGGTGAGGCTGGAGGGGTCAGAAGACCCAGCTGATGAAAACCCTTTTGTACCCTATTCTGAAAGTAGTGGGAAGCTAATGAAGGTAATATGATTAAATCCGTGCCTTCTGGAAAGCAAACAGGGAGAACAATTAGGAGGCTAGGGATGTGACAATGGGGAAGGATACACAGGTGATTCCAGCTTAAGAAGGTAAAATGGACAGAACCTGGTGGATGGATCAATTGCATGTGGGAGAGAGGGAAGAGGGAGAAGTCCAGGATGTCATCCTGACGATTGGTCAGAAAGAGGCAGTAGGACCTCAAGATAGAACTGAAAGGGGAGACTTGGGAAAAATGTACAGAAATCAGTAGTTTAACTAAATGTGGGGTGTCAACAAAAGGTCCATGTGTACAATAATGGAATTGTCACTAATACTGGCTTTTCTAGTCAAATCATTAGGTGTCATTTGTTTCCAGTTTTGTATGGTACTATTTCACCCAGTTAACTTTTACAGTGTAGATTCTAGGAAAATAATAATTTGTTGGAGCATTTTTACCTGTAAAGCTTTTATGAGCCAGTATTTCTAAAAATTCAAAAGACAGACCTCTTTAGTTCAGTGTGCTTTTATTGTTGTTGTTGTTGTTGCTTTGAGTTGGAGTCTCACTCTGTCATCCAGGCTGGAGTGCAGTGGCATGCTCACAGCCACTGCAGCCTCGACCTGCTGCCTCAGCCTTCCAAGTAGCTGGAACTATAGGCATGCACTACCACACGTAGCTATAGTTCAGGGTTTTTAAATATCATGTTATTAAATATTTTGTATATATGAAGTTGCAAATTATTGATGCTTGAGGATAGTGTCATGAGATTAATATTATGTATTCTTTAATTTCCCCACCGTGTGTGTGTGTGTGTGTGTGTGTGTGTGTGTGTGTGTGTATTTGTGTTATTTAAAGCAAAATCCAAAATCATGCTAAGTGAATATGGCAGAGTAATGATGATATTTTGTAGTGTTTATTAAAGCACATCTCTGGAATTTTTTTTTTTTTTTTTTTTTTGAGTTGGAGTCTCACTCTGTTGCCCAGGCTGGAGTGCAGTGGCACACTCACAGCCACCACAGCTTCCATCTGCTGGGCTCAGGTGATACTTCCGCCTTAGCCTTCCAAGTAGCTGGAACTACAGGCATGCGCTACCACGCCCAGCTAACCTCTGGAATTTTTAAAGCTCATTCATCTTTTTTTTGTATTTTGTTTCTCTGGGACTTTATAACATGGTGGTCAGAAATGTGCAAATCACAACAGTGTGTAGCCCAGGACATTATATAAAGTTTTAAAGGATTGGCATATTTTTAATTATATTTAGAATTCATCCACTGTACCATTGCTTGTCAATACAGTTAGAAGTTATGACCAAATAGGAATCAGAGAACTATTACTTCCTCCAGATTTCTGATTTCTGCATCTTTTTTAAAAATGTTATCTCCTCCAGAAGTCCACCAAGGAATGTGGTTTTTTTCCCTGCCATCCCTATTTGTCTTACTGAAGTTAAAAATATAGACAGCTAAAATATAAGTGCTTATTGTTATGTTGTTCTAAGCTCTTTTCATGTAGCAATTCACATTATCTTGGCAATAACTCTTTGAGGAAGGTACTTTTATTTTTGGGGGTTGGGATTTCACTTTATCATCCAGACTAGAGTGCAGTGGCACAATCAGAGCTCATGGTAGCCTCAGCCTCTGGGGCTCAGGTGATCCTTCCACCTCAGCCTCTTGAGTAGCTGGGACTGCAGGCACCACCAAAAGGTACTTTTAACCCCATAAGGAAACAAAGGCACCAATAAGTTAAATAATTTTCTGCTTCAATGGAAGTCACTCAGTTAGTTAATGAGGAGCTGGGATTTGAACTCAGGTAAGTTGGCTCCAAAGTTCATGCTCTTAACCATTTCACTATACTCCATCTCAAATTAAATATAACTCTAGACATCCATCTTCCTACTGTTCAATTCAATATCAGTGAATTAGTTCCAGTAGAACAACATTATCCATGACATTAAATTGATGACCTCGATTTGAATTTAATTGGTCTTGAAATTTTGTTTGTCCTTAATTTGTAAACTTGTTTTGGTTTCATGGTTGTATAAAAGCTACAAATATAGGGGGTTATACTTGTGTTTGTACATAATAATTAAAATTACAAAAATAAGTGAATAATCAGAACAGTCTTCAAATTTTCCCCCACTTACATTTATTGAATATTGTTCAAGTTTAAGAAATGCTAGACTGTGACATAAAGTCAGGCTCCTAATGTGGTATAGAGTTCCATGTCCACCTTTATACTGTATGCTTCTGGAACACTGAACTACTCAGGTGACTTTTTCTTGTCTCAACTGTATTAGATTCGATCTTAATCGCATAAGATTATCTCTGCTTATCTGCCCTCCCCCTGGCCTTTCAGGAAGATGGGCACAACCACTCTTCAGCCCTTCCCTGAGCTTGGTTGTTGTCCCCTTTTTTTGGTAACCCCACAGTTTTCTGTGCACCCTTCTATCATCTTGTCACCAAACTGTTTTATAATTGTTATGCCTATTTTCATTAGACTGATGACTTGAGCAAAAGAACAGGCGTAGAGCAAATAACTAAAATTACAAGTAACCATATTTCCTTGGCTCAGCTGACTTCATTTTCCCGCAGCCACCATTTTTCCCCCCCTTACTGCCTTTTAGAATCCCAAATTGAAATCACCATCAACTGTCAATAAGCATTAAAAACTCTCATTCAGGCTGGGCTCGGTGGTTCAGCCTGTATTCCCAAGCACTCTGGGAGGCTGTGGCATGTGGATTGCCTGAGCCATGGGTTCGAGACCAGCCCAGGCAACTTGGTGAGGCCTGTCTCTACAATAAATAATAAAAAAAAAATTAGCCAGGTGCGGTAGCGCATGTCTGTAGTTCCGGCTACTTGAAAGGCTGAAGTGGAAGGATCACGGGAGGCCAGCAGGTCGATGCTGGGGTGGCCATGAGTGTGCCACTGCACTCCAGCCTTGGCGACAGAGTGAGACTCCTCCCCAAAAAAACAAACCAAAAAAAACCCCCAAAAGCTTTCATTCGAACACAACTTATTTTTATTATTATTTTTTTACTTAGAAAATCAGTAATTTAAAAAATATTCTAGTTTACAGATGTAGTGTTCAATTCAGGATTAGGTTTGCAAGTGGACATCGTACAGGTAAATTTTGGGCCTCCCTTTTGTCCCTATTTTGCCTCCTGGTTTGAGATCAGGTCCCTTATTAATGTGTGGTGTCGTCATCGTCGTCCCCCTCCCCCTGCAGTATCTCACGACATTCTTTCTTGTATGCCTAGATCCTTCTTTTGCCATCCCAACAACTTTATCCTGCAGTCAATCTTCTTTCTCTCCCACATTCTTTTTTTTTTTGAGTTGGAGTCTCACTCTGTCGCCCAGACTGGAGTGCAGTGGCCGCTCCCGGCCACCGCAGCCTCCACCTGCTGGGCTTCGGCGATCCTTCCAAGTAGATGGA
>NW_007087380.1:499907-527941 GCF_000164805.1 Carlito syrichta | reverse complement strand
CGGCTGATTTTTTGATTTATTGTAGAGATGAGGTCTCGCTGCCCAGGCGGGTCTCGAACCTGTGGGCTCAGGCAATCCACTCTCCTCAGCCTCCCAAAGGCGCGGGATTACAGGCTGAGCCACCGAGCCTGGCTCTCTCCCACATTCTTAATTGCTCTTTCTCTGGGAATCATTCCCCTTAGCAAATAAACATGTAGTACTTCTTTTGTTAAAAGTCTCTCTTGACCCTATTTTCTTTCTAGCTATTGTTCCACTTCCCTGTCACCCACCTCTTTTTCTGCTTCCTTTTTTTTTGAGTTGGGGTCTCACTCTGTCGCCCAGACTGGAGTGCAGTGGTCGCTCCCGGCCACCGCAGCCTCGGCCTGCTGGGCTCTGGCGATCCTTCCGCCTCAGCCTTCCAAGTAGCCGGAACTACAGGCGCGCGCTACCACTCCCAGCTGATTTTTGATTTATTGTAGAGACTAGGTCTAGCCAAGTTGCCCAGGCGGGTCTCGAGCCCGTGGCCTCAGGCAATCCACTCATCTCAGCCTCCCAAAGGCGCAAGATTACAGGCTGAGCCACCGAGCCAGGCTTCTGGTTCCTTTTCATAGAAAAACTTTTTCGAAGAGCTGGTTCTAATTGCTGCTTCTGACATTCTTTCTGCTGACACTACTATTTAAGAGATGCCAATATGTTGGGAGTTCCTAGGTAGAGTTGGAAACGTTTCCAGGGCTTATGAGTGCTATAAGTCAGGAAATGTTAGGAGCCAACAACGAAGTTACTGAATAAACCCCCTGAAGACAAACATTTTCTAATTGGAGGCAAAGGTCTTGGGGCAGGTTCAAGCTTTCCTTTTTTTTGACAATGTTCCCATCTCTTTGGATAGGGCTTCTTAGGGTACTGGTAGAATGAGAATGGGGAGTGTTCAGAGGTGAAGGGAGGGAATGGAAAAAGTTTTTTGTTTGTTTTTTACTTACACAAGTCTTATCAAAATGTTCTCATCTGAGCTAGGTTGGGATGCTGTTTCCACTAGTCCTGTGATTCTAGTGTGGCCTGTGATCTCCTTGAGGCTTTGTTAGGTGCTGAAATCCAGACTAGGCTCTTCTTCTCAAAGTTACCTCAGGACCTCAGGGAAATCACATAAAGTAATAGACAATATAGGAAGACCCCAACACACAAACAAGTTTGGTTCTGAGAGCATGTTTGTAAGTTCAACTTGTTTTAATTCCAGCAAAGTTAGCCTAGGCTCTCAATAAGACAATCCACTAAGTACTGTATGTATTTAATAGTTCATACTGACACCTGGGGGAGAGAAATAATATATACAAAAATGCAGGTGTGCATCGTTAAAGTTTGTAACTTGAATGTTCATATGTAGGGACTTACTGTATAACATTAGTTTCCATTTTTGGAGAGAACCCTATATTCAGACTTCCAAGGGTACCATGCTAGTAAATGCAATAATACATGTCAATTCTGGATTTGAAACCCAGATCTGACTTCATAGCATGTGCTCTCCCACTATTCCATCTATGAAAGACACACAAACCTGTTAACTCTTTAGCTGTATCATTCAATATGTAGCCACTAACCCCATGGCTTTTACAATTTTAATTAATTCAAATAAAATACAATTTAAATAATTAAACTATCAGCTCCTCTGTTTACTAGAGTCATCTCACTTCAAGTACTCAATAGCCCACATACAGCTTATGGCTAACATGTGGGACAGAGAAAAGTAAAATGTTTTTCTCAGCCCTATTAAGACAGTGCTACTCTGAAGACATTCATTTTTCACAGAAGTATCACATGCCCATACTCTTGGAATTCTGTGCTATCAGTATTAATCTTAATTGTATAAGCTTTGATGTTTTATTTTTTTCTCCTTATCCATTTTGCATATCTTAGCATTATTTTTCACAGACTTTCTCTTTGACTTGTGTAGTCAGAAGCCTCCATTCATCTCTTTAACCTGCCTTTTCTGTTTTTTCAAAATGGCCTGTTTTGAATTATGCTTGCCACTTCTCCTACTTTGGAAGTCCACATCATGAGATAAATATTAGTATGATACTTTATGCTTACCTAGCCAACACCTCATGGGTTCACTTACTGGATCTTATTCTCTTCTTTAATATAGCCCTTTGGTTCCACTACCTTAACTTTATTTTTTTCTCACTTACTTGCTGTCAAATATCAGAACATTTTTCTTGTGACTCAATACTTGTTTATATTCAAGTCTCTTTTTTGGTTTGAGGTGTCTGGATACTTGAAGTTCATGCTTTTTAATTTGACTCTCTGAAAAATAAAGTTATTCTTTACTACTTCAAGAGTTTTCGGGATTAGAAAGTTCTTTGACCTTTAAATTGTGACTAAGAATTTGCCTAATCAGTATTGCTGGGTCATTAATCAGTGTTGCCTAATCAGTGTTGCAGGCTAAATAACAAGCGAGCTTTGGGATCAGAATCATGATTCTGAGGACTTAATCCTCAGCCTGTGTCATCAAGGTTGCAGAGGAGTCTTGAGAACTAAGAATCTACCTCTCCCAAGGCATAGTACCAAGCATATAATTCTGTATATTCAATAATTATAGATGACTAACTGTATTAAAAGGCAAGTTGTAAGGTTAACCATTTCTTGATTTTTCTTCTTCGTCTTCTTTTTTTAACCCAACACAGAGTTAGTAATATATAACTTCGTGTACCTTTCAATTTGATGAATATATATAATTCAGATTTAGAAAGTGCTTGGTTGTCTGCCTTTTCACGCTGTAGGTATATATTCTCTTTATATCAAGTAGTTTTACTGTAGAATACTGTAGAAGGTGATCTGGAGATTTATAGTTATACATCATTCTTGTTTTTTTTTTTTTTGAGTCAGAGTCTTACTCTGTTGCCCAGGTTGGGTGCAGTGGCACGGTCATGGCCACCACAGCCTCAACCTGCTGGGCTCAAGGCGATCCCTCCACCTCAGCCTTCCAAGTAGCTGGAACTACAAGGCATACACCACAACACCTGACTAATTTTTTCATTTATTGTAGAGATGAGGTCTCAACAAGTTGCCCAGGCTGGTCTCGAACCCATGGGCTCAGGAAATCCTCTTACCTTTACCTCTCAAAGTCCTGGGATTATAGGTGTGAGCCTATAATCCAGCCCATTCTTGCCTTTTAATATCTATTGTACATTGAGTTTTCTGCGCATTTTGACATGGCAGCTTTAAAATAGTATAAAGGTAAGAAAAATATCCTCTTTTATCTGGACTTCTAAGTCTTAAGCAGTGATTTTTGTTTTTTCTCTTCCTTTTGGCTCCTGCTGTGTGCAGTTATGTACATGGTTGACAGGGAGCAAAAGAGGCTGCCCCATAGCTCTTTAGAGAAGAATGTTGGACTGGTCTTCAAGTTGGCCCTTAAGAAGCAGGCAGCTTCCTTGCTCCCAAACAGGTGTGCTGGTAGGAGCTTGGTTGAAAAAAAGCATCAGTGGAGTCTGGCCTGAAAATTCATCTTTACCCAAGAAAGACTCCAATCTGAGAGAAAAAAGAACTGCATAGATGAAGTACATGAGAAAGAAAGTGTGTGTGTGATTCAGCTCTTTTAATTGCCTTGAAAAGCATCAGTAGCCCTAGTGGAGGGCAGGTCAAGCCTATTAGCATTGGTTATAATTTCCCATGGAGTTGTGGGTGTATGTTTGTATGTGTGTGTGTATAATAGGTATCGTATACATATTACATATAACAAAACTATTTATATACACACTAAAATGATATATATATCTTTGCTCGTTTTGCTTTAATTAGTCTAGTGCCAAGGTTTTCGTGGCATTCTTGTAGTCTTCCACAGAACAGACTTGAAACCTATGATTTTGGGGTACTAAATGTCATCTCTTGCCATGAAGCCATATTGTATTTCTCATACTCCCTGAGCAGGTCAACCTTTTGATAACTCCTTGCATTTCAATATAAAGTTTACTTTGCCTTGAGGATTATCTTCTTAATTGTCTGATAGACTTCTACTAGTCTTTCTAAATATGATAGGGGACCCAGAAAAGCCCAGAATTTATTTATTAAAAAAGTATATTTATCCTCACGTTTCAACTTCACTCACCTTCAAAATACTCTCCATTTGATGCAATACGCCTATTGAGACACTTTTTCCACTGCTTAAAACGTTTTTTGAACTTGTCGATTTTGATGCCTTTTAGAGATTCTCCCATTTCTTATTTCACCTCTTCCACATTGGCAAACTTTTTCCCTTTGAGAACTTTTCTTATTGGGGGAATAAGAAAATATTGCTCCAGGCAAGATCGGGTGAATAGGGAGGTTGAGTCACGGAGATCATGATGTTTTTGGTTCAAAACTGCTGAACACTCAGCATGGTGTGGGCAAGTGCATTTGTAAATCACCCATCATGAAATAGACAAATGTGTTGAAAGATTGTCCAAAAAAATTCACTCAAGTGAAACAAAGCCTCTCACAAGGTTAGCTGTACACTGATGCTGATGGGTTCCTAGAACACTTACCTGGGGAGAAAGCCTGTACTACATGAGACCTACCTCCAAAAGATAATTCCATTTTCTTTGATCCCTCCTCATACACCTAAAATACTACCTTCTTGTTAAAGCCTTTCCAGATTCCGTTAGGCCAGCGGTGCCTTTCCCCGGGCTACCACAGTACTTAGTTTGTTCTGCTGTTACAGCACTTGGCACATACTGTAGTCATTACTCTACATGTCTATCATCCCTCTCTCTGACAAGCTGCTGGAGCAGGGGTTGTTTTTATGTCCTTAACATGTAGCACAGACCTAGACTCAAAATAAGTGTTCAGTAAATGTTTGAATGACTGAAAGACTAAATGAAACATACAACCTCATGTGTGCAATGTGCTTGAATTCTTCCAACCAACCTTTTCTTTTGTGCTGCTTTTCTTTATCTTCTTCCCTGCCGCATGTTCTACTGTCCTACCTGGTAGATTTTAGAGCTTAGGAAATACGTGTTTGAAGATTTAAAATATAGTGCTTTGAACTCCTTAGAGGAAAAGTCTATGAATAAATAATTAGACTCATTTCACATCAAAATCTAAAGTGTGAAAAAATGTTCGTATCATTTGGTGCTTTATTCACTTGTATGGTAATCTAATGGCATATCCATTGTTAACACTGAACTATACTGAAATATTTTACTCTCGGGGCTTTTCATCTGACAAAAGGAGGCTTTTGGAAAATGAAAAAGCACAGCTTCTGTCCCTGGTATGCTAAGGGGAAATGTATTAGTTTTGTAGTGCATGAGTTAATATTAGCATGTTTTATATTGAACATTGCTTGAAAAAATGACTATTAATATTACTGCAGCATGTATGTATATACGTCCTGTCATCTTTGGGGTATGTAAATCAGGAATGTTGCTGAAGAACTACTTAGCATTTTCTTGGGGGTGAAGTAATTAGTTTTGGAATTTAATTGTAGGTTTTACATTTAAGCTGTTCGGTATTACTCTTATAAAGGTTCTATAAATTTCTTGCTTTGTAGCTTAACAGGTTTAGTCACCACAGTTGAAAGGCATCATCCTCATAATGAAGCCAGAAAAGAATAAAGGTTGATCATGCAGTGCTGGCTGGCTGTGACATTGAACAATAGAGCTTGACTTCTTCATGTCTGTTAAATTAGACTATGGGGTGTGCTTATCTTGCTGCAATGATATTGCATTGTAATGAGAAATTGTTATGTTGTGCAGCTCTGCAAACGGGGTGTGCATCTATTCTCACCTCATATGTATGGCAAAAGCTTTAAAATATGTCTGAAGCTGCCTAGTGGGCTTGAAGTCTAATGACATAAAACTGGGCATAATACAGAAACGAAGATAAATAAAGGAAATGTGCAGAGGCTTTTAGGTATCTTGTAAC
The DNA here is from genome assembly GCF_000164805.1 of Carlito syrichta. Classification (NCBI taxonomy): domain Eukaryota; kingdom Metazoa; phylum Chordata; class Mammalia; order Primates; family Tarsiidae; genus Carlito; species Carlito syrichta. The sequence goes on along the minus strand of NW_007087380.1, from coordinate 522,073 downwards.
ATTTGATCGATTGCAGTCTTTTTATGGCAGCTCAGGTAGGACATGCTGGAAAAATTCCATTTTGAAGAGGTTTTTGAAGGAGATAAATGATATGGTCTAAAGGAAAAGTAAGAGGATATTATGTTGCATGGGTGACTGATGCCATGTTGAACTGAATTCTTTAAATATTGATAAAATACCTACTATGTTTCCAACACTGTGCTTGGTACCCTAGGAGGTTTTGAAGAGTATGAGATTCAGGCCTGCCTTGAGGAATTTAATATATTTTTGAGGAGGCAGAAATGAAATCTATGAAATAATTTCTTAGAATTGTTGGATAAATGAATGACAGTATTGTAAGCTGTCAAGATCATTTAAAATTTTGATTCTGTTATTATATGTATCATTCCCAGATGTGTCACATGAGCATTTGATAGGCATACTTTTTATGTTTTTAAGTCACTGTTGAAAATGTAAAGTCAGGGCCAAGATTAGGGCAAGAAAGTCTTCTGACACTTCCCTTACTTGTTCTTAACACATGTTTTTTGTCTGCTCCTGAACACTGCATTATTTTCTAAATGTGTATCAACCACCCAATTAGTAACCTGTTACCAAATTTGAGCATAGATGTTAAGCTACTGTTCAAGTTTTTTATGTATACTTATTAACCTTTCCCAAAAAATCAAAATAGCATTTCCGTTGTGAAAGTTGATACAAATTGGGTCATTCTTGTCATACCCAATTAAAACAGAGAAACCAGGAGGAAAAAGCACTCAGGACACATAACATTGCTCAAAGAAGGTAATTCTCAGGAAACCTGGCTGCTGCAACTGCCTGCTGTAACATGAAACCAGTTTTATCTAATGGCTTCTGAAACAACTTGCTGTAATTCTAACACTAGTTTTATCAACTGCTGTCACTCACCAGTCAGAACTTGCCAGTTTTCTGGAACCTTACTAGTTGCCAATGAATTTGCTCAAAGAGCAACATTGCTCACTCTCTCTTTCTCCCCCCATTTATCCTTTTTATAAAGCCTCCAATCGTCTCTTTGTTTTTAGACATACCAAACACCACTGGTCTGCACGTTTGCCCTGAATTATAATTCTTTATTCCCAAATAAGACATTAAATTTAGAGATTCATCTCTACATATTTATGTGACCTCAACCTCACATTCCTGTTTTCTTTTCCTCTCCAATTTGTCATGATTTCTCAGTGTGAATACTGACAGAGAATTATAATTGCAAGTTTTAAGTTTAATTAGCATGGTGGAATGCAAATTGTCCCATCTGGTGGTCAAACTCCCTTAAACCAACTACTGGATCTTCTATTATTTCCTTACTTATTGAGGCTGCATTTTCTTCTTTATGTTGTTTATCTTTCTCTTCTTTCTGGAGAATACTAACGTGAAGCAGAATTTGAGTAGCTGCACACCTGATGTCCATTTCCTCTCACATCTTCCTTAATAGTAGATTCAGAACTCAGGTTTTGTTTAAGGTAAGAATTTGCCCAGTGAAAATACTATCTAAATACTCTTGTAGCTATGGGTGGCTTGTAACACATTCTGGCCAATGAGATGTAAGGGGAAGTTGCTAAGTGGATATATAAGTTATCTGATGCTGTGTAGCAAATTACCCCCAAAGTTTAGTGTCTTAAAACAACAATAATTATTTATTGTTTTACATGAGTTTTGGAGTCAGCAATTCAGGAGAATAGAACTCTGTGATGTTGGCTTGAGTTCTCTCATGAGGTTGTAGTTAAGATGTCAGATGGTTCTGCAGTCATCTGATGGATTGACTGGGAAGATCTTTTAACCACTATGTTTTATTGTCTTTCTCTAATAATGATAATGATAATAAAAGCAATATTTTCCCTTGTAAGGTAAAACTACAATGTTTAGAGCACAATTAGAGGCAGAATGCTATTGTGAATTTCAAGATGTTAATTAGAATTAAGTTCATATTAATAGTCCATTCACTGGTTTCTATACTTTTTGTAATGTTAGGATACTTTGAATTCTCTGTCACTCCTAAACCTTTCTTTCTTTTGTAAAACTTTAATAATCTGTCTAATAAAACATCTTTATCTTCCATCTGACCTAACAACCATTGCATACTCTCACAATTTGACCTAAGAAACAAATAAACAAACAAGCAAAAGTACAGGATAAACAAAGTTAGGTACTAAATTGATTATCATCAAATCCAAACAAAGCTGCATATGTCAAATGGGAGAAATCAATGATGGCTAGAGGCAGGAGGAATACATCATTGTGTGAAGAGGAAACTGATCGAAACATCTAACCCCAAAGCAAGAGACACCTGAATAATGATAAAGGTTCTAAAGAAAGAATTGATGATAACAGTGTGTCCATTATTATGTGTAGCTTTTAGACAAGAATTCATGTTGTGGAAGCACTGAATATGCATACATTTCTCCTCCTTTAAGCGGTATTTCTTCCTTACACATAAATATCTAAACATATAAAAGTATCAGGAGGATGCTAAGCATGGCATGAAACTAGCAATACAGTTATGGACTAGGAGTGGTGATGGTGAGGGTCATCGGCAGGGGGGCATGATGAGGTATATGAAGCCTTAACTGCACTAAATAGCTTGTTCCTGAGGACATCCTGTTCTTTGCCTGGTGGTAGAAAAAGCTTGAAACAACTTTCTGGAATTCTTAATCTCCTAGAAGGCGATGTTTACCCAAGAGAGGTCAATAAGTTGGCATTCATGTTTGATCAGTGAATATCTGGGAAAAGTAAAACGTCTTAGTTGAAAGGTGGCAGGGTCTGAACTTCAGTCAGCAGAAATTTATTAGAATGCCAGTATGTGTCAGGTTCAGTGGCGTTAACTATTCTCAGAACATCCTGGATTTGGCCTTTCACTTATATTCTCGTTCATGGCAACCACCTATGTTTAGACGTAGTGGCCTCCTTCCATCTCTCTCTTCTACCACTCTTCATACCTTGTTGTGCTGCCACAGGGCTTGTGAGATCAAGTCATGCCCCTCAGGCCAGCATTGAGGCCTTTCATCAATCACAGTCTTTCTATCTGAAGTCTGTCTTCTGTCCCTCCTCATTATAACCACAAGATGTGACCGCACCTGTGTCTTTACTGTCATTGTTATCACGTACATATTGATGATTACCACATCTGGGCTTTTCTTTGTTCCTTTTCTACTTTAGCATTTATGAAGGCAGTTTACACTTGATGACCCAGGTATTCTTTATTTAATGTAGCTAATTTTCCTGAAAAAAATTTTGGTACATTGTGCAATTTAAGATAAGCATATATAATCAATTTTAATTTATCTTTGTTTAAAGTTGGACTTTTTAATTTAGTAGATTATGATACAGCTATATATTAATCTGTTACAGAAACGTGAAAACTCAGAATTGGAAAAAACTTGAGTTTAGAATATATCCTCCTTCCTTAATTTTCATATAAGGAAATTGAGATGCATAGTGGTTAAGAGTTAGCTTAGGGCATTTGATTAATAAGTAGGAAGAATAGGATTAAAACCTACATTTTATGATTCATGATCTAGTGTGCTTTTTCATTAGATTGATTTCCTTTATTCTCTTCTTGTTTTATGTAGTTCTTTTATAATATCCCCAAAGGTAAGAGCTGTATTTTCTTTTTTTTTTTTTTGAGTTGGAGTCCCACTCCATTGCCCAGGCTGGAGTGCAGTGTCACACTCCCGACCACTGCAGCCTCGACCTGCTGGGCTCCAGTAATCCTTCTTCCGCCTCAGCCTTCCAAGTAGCCGGAATTACAGCCGTGCTACCACGCCTGGCTAATTTTTGATTTATTGTAGAGACGAGGTCTCACCAAATTGCCCGAGTGGGTCTCGAACCCACAGGCTCAGGCAATCCACTCGCCTCAGCCTCCCAAAGTGCTGGGATTATAGACTGAGGCACCGAGCCTGGCAAGAGCTGTATTTTCTATCATATCCCTCTCCCACATGTTCATAACATAGTACATATGGTAGTTTTGGGTAAACTTGGAAGAGACTTAATTTCCATGTAGGTGTATGTAAATATATCAGTCATAATGGGTTATACTGTAGTAACAAACAGCCCACCCCCCAACTTGAGTGGCTTACAGCACCGTTTCTTTCGTGTTGTATGCTTATCTTGACTTCATTATTCCATGTTGTCTTTAATCTTGGACCCAGGATGATGAAGCAACTTCTGGAACAGTTGTAGTAGGTAGAAAAAAGACACGGTGAACTATGTACTGAGTCTCAGATGATTTCACATCTTATTGGCCTGAGCAATGACCAAGCCTGTTGTCAGTAGTAGGGCAGAAAAATATAATTCTTCTCCAGGTAGCGCAGCAAGCATTTTGAAAAACAAAAATGTTTCTTTCCTTCCATACATACACACAAAAATCTGTGACCTTACCACAGTGTTGAGTAATTCATACTCTTCAGTTTGTGGTACCCTATCATCATTGGTCCCTGCATGTCCCCTTTATTTTTTTATTCATTTGTTTTAATGCATTCTTATAAAATGCATTCTGTTGATTGGCTGTGTATTTTAAACTTTTTATATAAGTGGTATTATGATAGAGGTTGTATTCTGTTTCTTGATTTCTTTTTCATTCAACATTTTATTACGTTTGTTGCATCTGGTGAATATGGTCATCCCTTGGTATACATGAGGATTTGGTTCCAAGACTCCCCAGAGTTTTCAGAAATATACGCATAGTCAAGTCCCAAAGTCAGGCCTGCAGAAACCACAAAGTGCATATAGGAGAAGTTGGCCACACATATACATAAGTTTTGCATTCATAAATACTGTATTTTCCAGTTGGTTTAGTTAAAAACAATCTGCTTATAAGTGGATTCGCACAGCTTGAACCCATGTTGTTCAAAGGTCAACTGTACATAGTATTACATGATAAGCATCCACCTTTTTACCTGTCCACCCTCCCACATTGCCTTCAATTCTCTACCACAATAAGTGATGCTGTGTGAGTTTCTTTGGACTGTACAGCCATATGTGGGATTGATGGGTCACAGGATATACATATATTTAACAGTTTCTTGCTCTGTTAATATTTTCACTAATTCTTCAGATGTATTAATTCTTAGTGTTATTAGAGTTTAGCAATTATGTATTATATCTTGTAAATCAGTGTTACTAATTCTGTAAATAATCAACTAAGAAACACATCACTAATGTGACATAACTCAAAGCTGGAAGCAGATTTTTTTCATTAATGATTATGTATATGCATATGTATGGACTGTTATTCTCAGGCATTATTTTGTATTGCTGTAAAACTCAGCGAAAGGATAAACCAGATGTGGTGTATTTATTCAATTAAATATTTTTCTGCAATAAAGAGCAATGAATTAGGCCTGGATGAGTCTCAAACACATTTTGTTAAGTATAAGAAGCTAACTGTAAAAGACCACATATTTTAAGATACCATTTATATGAACCATGTAGCACAGGCAAATCTGTAGAGACAGAATGTTGATTAGTAGCTGCCTCGGGCAGGGGGCTAGGATGTATGGGGGAATGGGGTTTCTTTTTGGGGTGATGAAAATGTTTAAAAAGTGATTGTGACAATGGTTGTATAACCCTTTAAATATACAACAACAACAAAAAAACCATCCAGTTGTATACGTTAACCAGGTGAACTTTATGGCATGTAATTTACATCATTAAGTTGTTAAAAACAAAAAACCTCAATCAGATTATTTTCCGAAAAGCAGTTTCAAAATGAGTTAAAGGCTGACGCTCTAGTTTAGGAAAAAGATTTTTGTCCCACTATGGGAACCTGAAGGAAAAAAAATCAGGACAGTTTTGTTCCCAAGCTTTAACCTTGGTTATTTGAACCCATGCATGTTATTTCTAACATCAATCTCATTATAATATACCTCAGTCCGGAAATTTTGTTTAACCATTTACAATTATCTTCAGGATATTTTACTTGTATAGCCTACCACCAGTTTCATCCCCAAATATCCAGTTTCTGCTGTACCTTCAATTTTTATCTGTCATGGTTAGAAACCTTAGAGATCTTTTTATTATTTTTCTCATTTTTAGATCAACCTTTTATCATGTGATATCATATTATCTTAAAATTATTTTTTCAAATCTCCTTTCTTTTATTCACGAGACTTTACACCGCCCAAAAGGAGGAAATAATTTCTTTCTTCAACATTTTAGAAACAATGACATTAGCAGATTTATGCTAATTACTAATTGCAAAGAGATTTGTTATTTTTACAGTATTAACAAATATTTTTTGTAAAAGGGGTTCTGAGATTTTATGTTCTTTAATAAAATTTTTGGAGAGATTTGCTACTCGTTTTTCTTCTTTGGAGGGCTACAAAATTCAGTTCTGATTTTTACTTTGTTTTTCATATATCCTTTACTGGGCACCATAACATTTGTGTTTGTCCAATAAGATAAACTATGGTAGTTTTTAAGTAAAGTATCAAAATCCATGATAACTAAGGGGTGCTGAAGTGACTTGAATGCATCACTTTGAGATGGGTCAGCTTCAGGGGTGAAGCTGTGAAGAGAAAGCCATCACACACACTTCATCAACACTGTGGAATGAGGGACCAGTGCTTTTACTGAGCAGTGGATTTCCAGTGAGCATATAAACTAATTGGTGGATGAACATGCCCCAGGAGCAATGATTTTAAGGTCATAGCAGGCTCAGTGAATAATGCTGACTTACACTTCGTCTCGCTGATAGCTGATCTTACCAATGAGCAGTTTAGAGGCATTCAAGCCTGAGCTCTCTTCCATGTGCCTTGAATGGCATGTCAGCGGTCACTGTTTTTGACATCCTTTATATTTGTCCAGTCAGCTCTAAATCTTTAGGTTGGGCTTCAGAGTACTCAGGAAAGAAAAGAGAGAAGCAATTATTTTCAGTCATTGAGTTTTGAAGATCTTAGCGTTAATTATGCCAAACATTGTTGGTTCATCAACAAATACAAACCTTAAAAGGGGGTATAAAGCATTCCAAACTTGCTTAAACATAGTTTATGGTGATTAAAAATGTCTTGTATACACTAACATATTTTTAGGCACACTTTCACCAGTGCATTTTCGTGTGTAGTTTTGAAACAAAGTATTCAAGTTAAAGCTAGTCTCAATTTTGGAGAAAAAATAATGAAAAGCTTATTCACTTTTAATTAGCATGCACTTTCTTATCATTTGAAAACAGAAGAATAACCTGCAATTCACTGTTTGTCTGTGGAACTGGAGCCCAGAATAATTTTGGGTGTGAAAAATATTTCAATAAAACAAAATCACAATATCATAGCTCTAATATTACTTCTTAAAAAATTGTTCACATAATAGAGGGCTTTGAGATTTGGGGATTTTCTCCCACTTAAAATTTTAATTTATCAAAGATTATATGAGCATTAAAAATGTGTTTTGCCTATTGTTTTTCAACTCTCTGTGCTCTCTGACTTGTTGAAGTTTTGCAGGAAGTACCCAATCAAAGGATTTGAGGAAGCACTATTGAACATTTTTTGCAAGTGTTCATCTGAGAAAATGAAAGTTATGGACTAAGCTAGTAGCTTGTTTGTGAATCAAATTTTAAAACCTGTTTTCCATATAAATAAAAGAAATGAAATGCAGAAGGGATGTAAACTTCTTAAATATGCCAGTGTGTGTTAATTAAAAATAATTTGATTGTAGCAAAAGGAACATATCTAGTTTCTAGAGAGTGCCATGGGTGGTATTCTTTTGTTGAAGTAGAGAATTGAAGTAGAATAGCTGTTTTTCATAATATGCATGTATTACAGTAGATACAATGTTGAATTCAAATAGTTTTAGTTTCTGGTACACTAATGATTAGAGAAATCATTACCCTAATCCGTGTTTTGTAACTCAAAAAACAAACTAAAAGGACTTTTGTTTCTTGGAGGCCCTATTCTTTCCAAGTGGCAAATGAAATATGATCTGCCATTACTGTCATAACCTTGCCTTTCAAATTAAGATATAATAGTCAGAATCTAATATAGAATTAATTTAGATTCAGTTGTCTCTAGTAAGAGAAAGTGATATCATTTTTATTAAAGTGGAGATAATCATTTATGAGAATCTGGCTGCAATCAAAAGCAGTAACTATTATCTTTCTAAGTTCTTTATTCAGTAAAGCATTATCCTCTTTTTTTGCTATTCTTTATTTCATTTATTCTTATGAAATATGTTTACCTTTTATGAAAGTTTTCTATTTTGGACAGATAGATATGTGATAGAACAAGCATGGTAAAATGTTAAGATTAGACTCTAGATGATGTGTATATGGGTCTTCTCTGCAAAATCTTTCATGTTTGCTGTCTATTTGAAATTTTTATAATAAAATTTTACAGAAAAGGCTTTCTGTTTTGTCATGGCCAATAGCCAGAATAACTTTATTCCATTTTTGAAAAACAATAGATGTGTTGTTTTTTACTTATCTAAATATAACAACACAAATACAACATGGTTTATACATTGATAAATCACATAGGAAAATACAAAACTGATTTTTAATGTAAATTTGTATACTGTATCCCATTCATATTGGTGGTTTAAAAAGCTAATTTAGGCGTCTTAAAAGCTGAATTGGGGAAATTCTATCAAAAGTAGATTTTTAGCGAGAATCATTTTTTGTTTTATTAAAGGGGCTATGACAAAATGAAGTGTTTTGAGAGTTTTAGGAATAAAATGTGGTTATGTATTCTTTAACACAGAATAAATTTTCTTTCTAGTCATTTCCAGTGTACTTTGGAGTGTGAAAAGCATCGATAAATAATGTTTATTAAGCTTCTAACTAGTCATAGTACCGATTAGTCAGATTTTAGAGATAATTTTTTATCCTTAAATAAATATAAGAGCTACCTTTTGGGGATTCTTTTCTCATTGTTTTCATTCAACCATTTACCACATGTGTGTCCCATGTGTTTTGATTCATAGAAACAATGTTGAAAAGTAATGTAAGTATGCCCCCACTGCCTTTTTAATTTTTTTCTAAACACACAAACAAAAATTACTGTTGTTCCTACCCTGAAATCCTTCTTGGCATATTTGGCTAACAGAGTTTAGATCTTACTGAAATAGAGTTTATAAGTCATTTCACCTTTGATACTCCAAGATTAGGAATCTACAAATGATTTTTTTAAAAACTGAGTTTATTAGCGAAAAGAAGAGAAGGAAAAAATACAAAAGATTCATGGTCGAAAAACTTACCATGGACAAGTTTCTCAAAAAAGAAAAACTGCCTAGAAATGATTTTTAAATAAAATTTATTTTTTAACTCATGTATTATGATCTCTTTTTACATGACTCTGCTAGTAGCCTCTGCTTATTAATGAAGATAAAGACTAGTGAACCAATTCTAAAAATCACTACATTTTAAATGGTCTTTGCATTCAAGAGAGGTATTTACAAGTCATCTGTGATCAGTTTAGTTACCATCTCTTTGATATCCTGTAGCTGTTACTGCATGCCTTTGGGGTTATGATATCATGCTGGGGAAGAATGGTTCAGCTGCAGGTTTTATGTGCCTTTTTATAGTTCACAATATCCCATGCTAAATTATATGGTGAATCATTATACATTAGCTAGTTAAAAAGATGTCTAATTGACTCACTATGCTAAAATATCAAAGATTATCTGCTTGCAGGAGTGATGCTTCCAGTTAACAACCTATCATGTATTCATGGAGATGACAATGCTTGCTCACATATTGGCAATATTGTCTAATTTGGTGTGCCTTGCGTTATAATTCAATCATCTATTATTAAAAATAGATATGACTATAGGGAGCAAAACCACATACAACTCATAAACATATATATGGGCATGTTTACTTATACTCCCATATATATATCCAATGGGCTTTTTGATTTATCTGCCATTAACGCTTGCGCTAGTGAGTCATAAGTGGAAAATATCTATTAACTTTAAGGCAAAATAAAATAAGTTTTGATTTAGTTCAAGTGAACCATCTCATTTAAAATTAGCCCAGGGGTCTTGTAAAGAATGCAAGTAATCTAAACATAATAATGCACATTGCCCAATTGCTTCTGTGTATGATACAGGTTCAGTGCTGTAATGCTTTGACAGCCCATTACTGAATGTAATGAACAGCTATTTTTAAACAGAAGAAATTCAAGTTGACAGCTTGGCAATGAAATTCAGCTAGTGGGATAATTTTTGTCATCTTTAGTATAGAGAATGGATTCAGCTTGGTTTAAGGAAATTTGTATCTTGTAGTTTATAGGGCAAACACTTTTATTAAAAGATAATTTTGTTGTCCATTTTATAGGGCAGATGTTACTGTTAGAGAATGGAGTCTGCTTTTGATGCATATTTTAATGAATTACTGAAACATTATTTCTAGAACTTAGGTTTAAAATGAAATCTCTCTTTTTTCTTTCCTGCTATGGGTAAAATAGTCTGATAAAATGACTATAAGAGTAACTATAAGAGGTGTTTTTCAGTGCTGCTTTTTAGTCTTTCAGAGTTTAAAAGAAGTAGCTTTTTAGAAAGAAGACAGTCTTTGGAAATGGACATAAAGCTTGAGGCAGTGTTGTATTAATGGAAGTAAGAATTAGACAAAATAGCATGGAGGGAAAGAAGGAAAATATCTGCTGGACTATATTTTAGAGAAATTCTTTTACTGGGAATAAGGAGACGGTTACATCTGATTTTGACAACTTTTGGAAAAATAAGTTGGAAAAGCTTGTTCTGAAATACTTAAATAAAATAGGTATACATTTTTTTTTAATGAATACCACAAAAAATAATAGGGTATGTCAGAGTGAATTATTTCATTATTTCCTGCTTACAGCAGAAATTGTCTCAGAATTCTAATTGCTATTTTTTTCTAAGCTGAGCAATTACTAGGACTTGTAAAATGAAGACTTCAGTTTCAACATTGAGGATTGTGTTAAATTTGTGTGAAAAAAATAGCGATACATTACTCAATGATATTTAGGTGAACTGAGTAAGTACACTGAGTCCTTTATCTAATTTCCAATAATGTTTCTGACCCAACCAGTAAAAGAAACTAAGCCTGTACTGGTGGCAGAAATTTAAAAATTGTCAGAGTAGTCCCCTCCCAAATGCATTGCCAGAAGTCTTTGTTCGTGGGTCTTCATCACCTCTCCATGCTTCCAAGACACCTCCTCTGGGTCCCCAAGGAGCTGACAACTTGAGTGATAGCTTTGCTTAGTAACTGTACCTTAAAGTAGGATAATAAAGCAGATCATCCTTTTTTTTTTTTTTTGAGTTGGAATCTCACTCTGTCACTCAGGCTGGAGTGCAGTGGGACACTCATGGCCATCCCAGCGTCAACTTGCTGGGCTCTGGCGATCCTTCTGTCTCAGCCCTCCAAGCAGCTGGAACTACAGGCGCATACTACCACGCCCGGCTAATTTTTGATTTACCGTAGAGACAAGGTCTCGCTAAGTTGCCCAGGCTGGTCTCAAACCCCTGGACTCAGGCAATCCACTTGTCTCAGCCTCCCAAAGTGCTGGGATTACAGGCTGAGCCACTGAGTCCGGCCTCAAATCATCTTTAATAGCCAATAGACTTTTCAATTTCTGATGTATTTCTCTATTTACTTATCTGTTGAAAGGCATAATGGCCCCCAACATAATGTAGCAATGAATCTGTGTACAAGTCAAGCATTTTTGGAGAAACTGTCATGTTAGCTCACTACTGTACTCTTTAGAATTGTATTATATCAGTCTGTCAAAAGAATTTCTTGACATGAAAGAATTGGTGCACCTCTATAAACATTTTATTTAAACCTAGAAAGGATATTGTTCATCTAACAGGATCTAGCTTATTTCTAGCAACAGTGTCATCAGTTTGTAGCCTGATCTTTGGGCTCTTGATTTTGTTGTTAAGTGACTCTCCTGAAATCTTGGTTTCTCCGTGGATAGAGGACCTATATTAGACAGCAGGGCATTATCACATTAGCCCTGCTTCTCTGTGACGTATGGGATGCTAGGCCATATACCTGAAGGGTATTTTCACTTTCTTGATCTCAGAATAATTTAAGAAAGAAGCCATGACACCTAGGTATTGGCTTAATAAAATGATTTGTTACATTTGGTGATATTAGTCATGGAGAGGAAACTGTTGGAAAAGTGAAAGCAGGACCATACCTAGAGAACTAGAGAAGCACACCATACTTTTTAGAAGGAGGCTTAGTTCTGAAGATGGGCAAGATGAAGAAAGTCACCAGAGATTCCAGTGGATGCTTTCTGTATTATGGCTTCATTTTTGTTTCTACTCACCCTTTAAACTGTACTTTAAAGAGAAGAAATCGTGTTGCCATGTTACACTGTGGAGGGCTTGAGAAAAATGTGATATGGCAGTGGTTTGCAAGATGTTGAGAAGGTTTCCAACCTAATTACCATCCATTGCAGCTGCAAGAATTTAATTGGATATGGTCCAATAAAGCACACCCATTGAAAAGTTCTTAATGTAAACTAGTGTCTGGAGAGTCAGTATTGTATGGTGGTTGAAACATATTCTGCCTGGACTTGAGCCCTATAACTTACTAGCTGTATAACTTTGATCAAATATTTAATCACTCTGTGCCACAGTTTCCTCATCTATAAAATAACAAAAATCACACCTAACTCCCAGGGTTAGTATCAGGTGAGCTAAACATTTAAAATTCGGCCGGGCTCGGTGGCTCAGCCTGTAATCTCAGCGCTTGGGAGGCCGAGGTGAATGGATTGCCTGAGCCTGTGGGTTCGAGACCCACCTGGGCAACTTTGCAAGACCTACTCTCTACAATAAATCAAAAATTAGCCCGGGTGTGGTAGCGCGCGCCTGTAGTTCCAGCCTCCTTGGAAGGCTGAGGCGGAAGGATCGCCGGAGCCCAGCAGGTCGAGGCTGCAGTGGCCGGGAGCGGCCACTGCACTCCAGTCTGGGTGACAGAGTGAGAATCCAACTAAAAAAAAAAAACCATTTAAAATTCTTAAAACAGTGCTTGGTATGCAACAAGATCTTAATACAAGTAATCTGTTGTTATTTCAAAATTCATTTTGTACTTATACTTACATTTTTATAATTTTAAAAATTGATTTCAGAATTCATTGTAACTGGAATGCTCTGTGTTAAAGACCAGGGTCCTTAATTGAAGGTTAAACTTATCAGGAATCCTAACTTTGAAAAAGGAAAGTCAAAGTGAGAATTCAGTTCAATTTAATGAATATTTATCAATTATGAACATTATTAAGTAGCATTGGATAAGATTTATAAAATAGTGAAATCATGGTTTGTACCCTACTAGTAAACTTACTGAGAATAGGGGATATACTATATGCTACTGATTTTTGTAACCTAAATAGTGCTTTGGGCAAGTCAAATATTTGTTCAGTGGAAGTCGGATCAACATGAATCCTAATATATTGTCAATACATATTAGATACTTGAGATGTGTGATTTAAGTGAAAAGATGTTTATTTATATGTGTGTGTGTGTGAAAATAAATGTTCACTATTTTCACTAGTGATGGATGACTTAAATTATAATAGAAGAGTTTTAGGTTAGTTAGAAGTATCCTGACTATAGGGTTGGTAAAATCCTAGTTCTTTCCTAACAGAAATAACAGAATCTATATACTTGTAAAGAGTAGGTTATCCACTGATATTTAACTGTCTTTATTTGCTATAGAATGATGTTTTGATCTTTGTTTTAGCTCTCTTACACTCTAATTCTCAAATGTATTATATTACATATATGTGTACATTCTTGTGAAAGAACTTGGAACATAACTTGGAATGAAAAGATTTAGCTACAGTCAAGTTTCCCTTTCTGTATGTCATTCCTCTCTCTTCTATGGAGAAGTAAATAAGAGAAAATGAATGTTGTCAACACTAACAGCGCTTTTTTTTTTTTTTTTTTTTGCTTAAGTGGTAAATATACTTGGGGAGATGGGACTTATAAGAAAAAAAATTTTGTTCAAGGCAACCTACCTGTCCTTGTCTTCATGATCTTGGTTACAATCACAGCAGAAATGTTCTTTTTTTTTTTTCTTCTCTGGGAGACCAGTAATGTTATCCTAATTTCCTATTTTAAGACTCCTCCTTCTCCAGCCCAAGTATGTTTTCTACAAAGCTACTGTCTGGAATACCAACTCTAACTCCTTCAAGCAAGCTTTTCTGCTATGTTGCTAGAGTAAATTTTATTTAAAATAGTCAGTGAAGTATAGTATTCATACGCCAATTATTGCTTTACACTGTTCAGCATTCATCATAAAGATAGTTGGATATTATTTATTTACATTTGTTTGTAGCTTTGTATATTTTGTATAGGTAGTACAATATGATTCAAAGTTCAAAATACCCTAAAGAATATAAACTGAGAACAGTCTCTTTCCTAGCCCTGTTCTTTGTCAACCCAGTTTCCCTCCCTGGAGGCAACCACAACAACTAGTTTTCTTCTGTCTCCTTACAGATTTATTTTCTTCAAATAAATAAAAGCATAAGGTTGGATGTATTTTTATATACTGCAACATGGAGATGATTTTCCTTTTATAAACCTCACTTTCTGGAAGACCAAGGGATGATTGTAAACTCCTTCTGAGAGTATCAACTTGCCTTAAGAAATTTTTCTTAAAAGTACCCAGGGTGTAAGAGTCTTTAAAAATAGAAATAAGCAAGAAGAGAAACCAGGCATGAATCAGAAAGTCTCAAGAATTGTTTTCCTCTTTTGGAAATTCTCTTCTCAAGACAGAAATTCCAGATGTTACAAAGTTAAGATACCTAGTTCCTCTGTGGCTTGCTGAAGGATATCGGTTTCCCTGGAAACTAACAGTGAACCTAAGATTCTCTTGGAAGTATGGAACTGCCTGCACAGTGGTGTTCAGAAGAGCATGCCCCATTTTGGAGTCAGATTGGTCTGGGTTTGGAGACTTGCATAAGGACTTTGCAGCTTCGTGACTTTTATCAAGTCACCTCTTGAAGACTGTAAATTGAGGGTAATCAAGCCAAACCTTGTGATATATTTCAGAGGATTAAATGAGTTCATTCAAGTGAATGGTGTCTGATACCAAGTAGGTGCTCAATAAATGTTAGCTTCTTTGTTCAACAGTCTGCTATTATATTTAAGATTAAAAGGTCTACTTTGAGGGGGTTGTGATGTTCAAACTTACTGTGCTTCTCATTGAAAACAAAGAAGTTTATATATGATTATTCATTTCATAAGGATGCCAATGTCAGAATCTTTTTGTAACCTGACCAGCTTTTGTGGTTAACAGTTTACTAACATTGACTTTTCCTTCTCTTATCTTTCTCTAACGAGATGAGAGAAATGGATGAAAGGTGATTCCAGATCAATACTTTTATAGCGATATTTTATATATTAAATTATTTAAAA
Source organism: Carlito syrichta (assembly GCF_000164805.1). Taxonomy (NCBI): domain Eukaryota; kingdom Metazoa; phylum Chordata; class Mammalia; order Primates; family Tarsiidae; genus Carlito; species Carlito syrichta. The sequence goes on along the minus strand of NW_007087380.1, from coordinate 506,719 downwards.
GTGTTTCTCCTAAAGGCCGCAGTGATGTGTGTAAAGAGGAAGAACCACTTGGGATACAAACACTCTTAGATCGGGTTTTAACTTTCCAAGTAAAAAGTCAGACAATTCGTGAGGCAAAATTATAGCATCCTGAATTTTCAGTGAGACATAAATTGAAAATTCATCACCAGCCTTTTGAGTTTTTTTTTTAAGGTTTCCATAATTTTGTAACTTTTTGAGTTTTAGTTACACTAACTGACTATGGAATGTAGGTTAATCATTATACCTCTGTAGACCTTAGATTCCTTCTTAGTGGGAAAAAAATATTTAGGAATAGTACCCTTTTCACATTCCCTCAGAATTATAGCTGTAAGCACTGTGTAAATTCATAAAAAGTAGTTTTGAAGACCAGCTTTATAATTTCAATAGTTATTGAAGATTTAAATATTGTTGTATATTCAAAACAGCTACAGAAGCACTTTATTTTCATTTTAAAGATTTACAATTAAAGTGATTTTATGTATACCTCAAATGCCTGATTATATACAAACCCATTACAGGGTTTATACACACATTAAATCCCTTCTTATTATGGGGTTTTGTGCACATTAAATGCCTGGTTGTTATAGATTGTTGTTTTTCTTGTTACCGTTAAATGTAACATTTCCCTAGGTGATGAAATGTATTATTATTGGGAACATTTATTTTAGTGTGTGTTCTGTATTTTAAAAGAGAAAAGTATTTAAACAGCAAAAGATGTAGCTGTTATGAAATTTATTTTTATAAATAGCTGTCAGCAGAAATCAGAGCAGTGCTTTAAAATTACAGTTAAAAAAATCATTTAATCATCACACTCCTTGTTGGCTAATAGGGTAGTAAGTGACTTTTTTTTCCCCCTGCAATAGACTATTCTTGATATGCTCACTAAGTGGACCTAAGAGTACTAGTATATTTTATGTTAGCAAGCCTTGATAGCAAAGTGCTGAAAGTTCAGGGGGCATTTGTCTCCTTTCTCACAAATTCATTTAAGTACCAGTCTTGCTGGAGCTTTAACTGGGGCAGGCAACCATACAAATGACTTGAGATAAAATGAAAATAATGGACTGAGCTGGGTGCTGGGGATGGTAGTTATGCTGAACGCACATCAATAAGCTTTGAGTGTGATTCTATGCTAATGCAAGCCTGATGGATCAGCTTTCTCTTTTAGCCTGGAGGACCATTAAGCTCTGGAAGCTGGGTCAAACTGATAGAGTCGGCAAATATAGCCCATCAGTTAGTAGCAATAGTTAACTGACTGTGATTCCTAATGTGCGAAACTAACATTGCTTAAAAACCCTCCATGATCAGGACATAGATCAGGAAGAAGATAATAGATTCTGCTTTAATTTGCATAATCAAAGCGTCTCATTTTCCCACCTATAGATAGCATAAGAGGAAAAGACCCATGACTACTTCCATTATGTTGTTAGTCTTGAATCATAGCAAATAATTTCCATAAAAATGTAAATAACTTGTTCCAAAAGAAAAAGTATAATTGAAAGATTTTCTGTGTTATTTCCTTGGAATTAAACTGAAGGTACAATTATGCGTGTTGGGTAATAAGGATCTTGGGAATATGAAATGTAATAAAGTTTTTTTTTTTTTTAATTGTGAGTCTTTTTAGTGATTTGATTCAAACACTAAAACTTTGCTGCTTGTGTTAAGCCTGATTTCTTATACTGTGTCAGTTTTGAAATAGATGTCAATTAATACTGTGACCACAATTACAGGGAACTTGTTCATTTCTTTTTCTTTCAAAGCAGAGAAAATGAAATAATTTATTTCATAGCAAAAATTAAAATGAGCAACACGAGTGGAAAGAATCCACAAACAATGTTTACTTTCAAGGAGCACAAATGCTAAGAGGCCTCTGGTAGTAGAAAGAAGGTCTTCTACTTACTGATAACACACTTTATTCCCTTTATTTGTTCCTTTTCATATCTAAATATGCTACAACTGTAGTGAACAGTGCTGGGTTTTGTTTGTTTGTTTGTTTTAAAGCAGGATTTATTGAGGGGACAGAAAAGCTCCCAGAGGGGAGGGGACCCAAGGGGGTTGCTGCTGTTTTTTACTAATGATTATTTTCACATGTAATTTTTAAAGTTTTATACTTTTTATTGAGGATATTCGCTTTGCAAACTTATCTAAAACATAACTCAAATTTTGTTGAATTTATAGTTTTGTTTTGTGGGTACTTGGACTCTCTTTGGTCATAATTCACTTAGAACACATTTCTTGAGCACCCATTTACTTCAGATACTGTCTTGGGCACTGACAATGCGCTTATCCTCTTGGAAGCTTCGTTTTAAAAAAGTAAACCAACACATAATACAGTTTCAGAGAGTGCTGGATTCTTAAGGAGAACCCTTTCCATCTGAAAGTCAACTCTGTCCATATTTCTACAAAATACTCATATCAAATATATATATTTATATATTTTATATATATAAATGTATATATTATATATATATAGTTAACTGACTGTGATTCCTAATATGCGAAACTAACATTAAATATATATATTTAACTACAGGCTTCTAGACTATCTCAAACATTTCTAAATGTAAAGAAAATGATAAATACTTTTTTTTTTTTTTTTTGAGTTGGAGTCTCACTCCATCGCCGAGACTGGAGTGCAGTGGCCGCTCCTGGCCATCGCAGCCTCGACCTGCCTGCTGGGCTCCAGCGATCCTTCCGCCTCAGCCTTCCAAGGAGCTGGAACTACAGGTGTACACTACCACGCCTGGCTAATTTTTTTAAAAATTTATTGTAGAGATGAGGTCTCATCATGTTGCCCAGGTGGATCTTGAGCCCACGGGCTCAGGCAATTCACTCACCTCAGCCTCCCAAGGCGCGGGATTACAGGCTGAGCCGCCAAGCCTGACTGATAAATACATTTTTATTGAAGAACAAAATAAATTCTTTTGTGTACCGTGTTGTAATTTGGTCTGACATATCTGTGAAAAACCTTATACAATTCTATATATGTGAATTTCTGAGTGCTTGATATGTGCTTATTCTCATTTAAGCATCTTCTTCATTGAATAGCTCATTAACAAACCTCGAGACGGGGTACTATTATTCCCAGGTGAGGAAACTGAGGCAAAGAATGTTAAGCAACTTGCTCAAAGTTATACAGCTAGTAAATGGATGAGATAGGATTAAAACCTAAGCAGTTTGGCTTCATAGTGTTTTTAATCACGATTACTTTATGGCAATCTGAAGAAACTTGTTTAGCCGAAAATGTGTTGCTATGTTAAAATACGAGTTTTGGAAGGGCAAGAACTTTGTCTGTCTTGTTCATCTGTATCCCTGTACTTAGCACTGTACTTGGGCTATAGAGGGTGCCCAATAAACATTTTTTGAATTCATGAGTGTAAATGAGTATATGTGTAAAACCAAACTAATATTCCATATCAAATTATTTTCAAAATCTATTCCACTACCTCTCCTTTGCGGTGCCCTGAATTAATATATGCCTTATATATATAACCCAGCACCAGTTAGAATGATGCTATGATCAATTCCCAGGGATGGGGTAAGGGTAGGACTGGAATTCCTTGGCCAACTTCAGTTCCATAGCTTGTTTAACCTAGGTACGTGAGATTTCTCAGTGGATCACATCAGATTGAACTCATATTGCGTTCTTGCATAATATTTGCTACCCTGTGTTCTGAAAGAGTTCATTCATTTCCAAAAGAGCAACAGATTTCTTCTGAAAGTGAATTTACTAATAGGTAGACTGTAATCTGGCTCCCCAAATGTTTCAAGTAATGTAGAGTAGCAGAGGCTTGCCTATTTTTACTTTCATATTTCCTTTTTTTCTGTATATTTGGAGAAGAAAATAACACTGTTCTGTAAGTATCAGATTGGTATTGAATGATTGAGTACATGGGATATATCTCATATTCCATGGCTTCTTTTTAGAACATAATAAACAACGATTTTTCTAAATATAGTACGCAGGCAAACTCATATAGAAAATTTGAACAGTAAAGACAAGGATAATAAAATAAAAATAAATCATATTCTTATCACTCAAAATAATTCACATTTTCATCATGTAAATTTAGTAATTCTCTGTTAACATTTTGGTAATGATACTTCCAGATAACTTTGTATGTATATATAGAGCCTTATGTATGATTTTAATAAACAAGTTTATAATATTTATATCTTTGAGTAATAATATATTTTTCCATTTTTGACTTAGACAATTTTTTTCATGTCAATGAACATTATATGAATATCATTGTAATTTTCAATGACTTGTTCTGTTGTTTGTACTTATCATTATTAAATTGGCCTAATAATAATATATCTAAATTCCTTTCTTACTTTTATTTTTGATGTTGCAAACAAAACCGCATTTATATATGAGGGAGGACCCAAAAAAACCTGGAATATATTTGTAAAAAATTACATGTTTAAACTTTCCGTTTGATGTCATGCACCTATCAAGACTTTCCACTGCTCAAAACTGTTTTTGGACTTGTCAATTTTGATGCTTTTAGTACTTCTGCCATTTTTTGTTTCACCTTTTCCACATTAGCAAAATGTTTTCCTTTGAGGACTTTTTTTATCTGGGGAAACAACAGTAAAAAAAAGTTGCTTGAGGTGAGAGTGTTTGAATAGGGAAGGTGGGACACGGGGAACATGCTGTTTTTGGTCAAAAACTGCTGAACGCTTGCTGGGCTCAGTGGCTCAGCCTGTAATCTCACGCCTTTGGGAGGCTGAGGTGAGTGGATTGCCTGAGTCCGCGGGTTCGAGACCCGCCTGGGCAGCGAGACCTCATCTCTACAATAAACCAAAAAAATCAGCCGGGCGTAGTAGCGCATGCCTGTAATTCTGGCTACTTGAAAGGCTGAGGCGGAAGGATTGCCGGAGCCCAGCAGGTCGAGGCTGCGGTGGCTGGGAGCAGCCACTGCACTCCAGCCTGGGCGACAGAGTGAGACTCCAACTCAAAAAAAACAAAAAAACAAAAAAACAAAAACTGCTGAACACTCAGTGCCTGTGGGCAGGTGTGCTCATAAATCATCCATCATTAAACCAGCAAACTTGTTGAAAGAATCTCCAAAAAAATTTCACTGAAGTTGAAGACAGCCTCTCACAATAACGCTAGTTGGTGTACTTTTGCTGATGAGTTCTTAGGACACTTATCTAGTGGGGGAAGGCTGTAGTACAAGGGGCTTACCCTCCGAAGGATAATCTGGTTTCTTTTGGGTTCCCCATATATATATATATATATATATATATATGAATTGTTGCTGAGTCAAAGATTGTGTTTGGTAGATTTTTATAATCTGATATATTGTTTAAAATTATATAAAAACTTGGTCAAGTTCTTGCATTTATTGCTTAGCAAGTATCTTTGTGCAAGAGGAACACTGGATGGGTGTATAATTTAAGTCTCAGCTTTTTAAAAAAAATCCTTCTTAATTTTGTAACTCTATAAATTTCTTCTCCATCTGCTTTTGTTTTTTCTCCTTGTACTGGCAGGAAATTGAGTTATTTGGCCTTTAAATTTTCCTGTAGAATTTGAATTTTGCATATTTCATCCTCATATTGAACCAATATCTTCTGTATTTTTGGTACATTGATAGCTAGACTTAGAGGCATGAGCCAATTCAAGTTTGATTTAATTTTTTTTTTTTGCCCCTAAAAGCTACCTCACAAGAAAAGTTGTTCTTCTCTGCCCGGAGGCACACAATGCCTGGTTAAGTGTCTTATTGTAATTTTTACAGTTATTTGTGACCAGTGCCACCAATCCATATGTTAATCCATATGTTAATGTCTTTCCAGTCATTTAGGTTGTTGTTCTAGCTTATATTTCCATAATAAACTACTTCAAAACTTAATGACTTGCAGTAATGTCTATAAGATAGCTGAATACGAAGCTCTTGACTTTGTCCCCCAACAGAGACACTAATTTAACAATAGCATATGATCCCAAAACTCTAGAAACCAGTTGGGAAATCACAGTACTCTAAGTAAGATAGAAGCCAAGAACAGCTGCATTGAAATGGGTAAGACAAGTGGTTTCATTTCCATGTGTCAGCCTCTCTCTTAAGCCAGCATAGCTCATAATAGAGAGGAAAAGCCCAACTCATGGCTTGTGCCTTGGGAGGGAAAAGAAAGAGTGGAAAGTACATGTAGTATTCTGGTTTATCAGGGTGTGAAAAAGTAAGGGGTGGGGTGGGAGTTGGACTGTCTAAAATATTGGTTTCTGTCTTGCCTGACTCAGCACTGACTGAACCAGCATAACTTGGATACCTGAGGGTTACGGAGAACAAAAGAGAGATCAGTAGCTTGTTGCAGCACCAGCAAACCTGCAAGTACCACATACAAACTCAAAAGGGAAGAAGGGACTATAAACTCTTGGGAAAAAAATCCACAAACCTCTCTAATTGGGAAGATCAGATAAGACATATTCCCATAAAAGGATTGAGAGCCCTCAGAAGCCCTAACTCTGTTACTTGGTGAAGGACTTCTCTGTATGAAGCCAATTCATAAAGATTGGGATAAGTGACTGTTTTTTCAGATTCAAAAATCACAACCACGACCACCACTACAACAACAAAAGGCACACAGAGAAAAAGGGAAACAGTTTAATCAAAGGAACAAAATAAATCCTATCAACAGACACTAAAGAAATAGAGATCTATGAATTACCTGAAAAATAATTTATAATAATCATTTTTTAAAAGTTCAATGTGCGCTGGGCTTGGTGGCTCAGCCTGTAATCCCGTGCCTTTGGGAGGCTGAGGTGAGTGGATTGCCTGAGCCCGCGGGTT
>NW_007087380.1:492179-499869 GCF_000164805.1 Carlito syrichta | reverse complement strand
GACCTCATCTCTACAATAAATCAAAAAATCAGCCGGGCGTAGTAGTGCATGCCTGTAATTTTGGCTACTCGGAAGGCTGAGGTGGAAGGATCACCGGAGCCCAGTAGGTTGAGGCTGCCGTGGCCGGGAACGGCCACTGCACTCCAGTCTGGGCAACAGAGTGAGACTCCAACTCAAAAAAAAAAAAAAGTTCAATGTGCTACAAGATTATGCAGATACACAACTAAATGAAGTTAGGAAAATTAAGCATGAACAAAAGGAGAATATTAACAAATAGAAACTGTAAGACAGAATGAATAGGAATTCTGAAGCTGAAGAAAACAGTAATTGAATTGAAAAATTCACTACAGAGGATCAAAAACAGACTTGATCAAATAGAAGAAAGTAGTTTCATTTCCATGTATCAACCCTCCTCTTAAGCCAGCATAGTTCATAACAGAGAGGAAAAGTCCAAATCATGGCTTGTGCCTTGGGAGGGAAAGCAAACTCATCTGAAATTATTGAGTCAGATAATAACAACAAGAATGAAGAAAGTCAAGAAAGTCTAAGGGGCTTATGGATCACCAAGCAGACCAATATATGTATTGTGGGAGATCCACAAGTAGAAAAGAGAACAAGACAGAGAACTTATTTAAAGAAATAATGGCCCGAAATTTCCCAAAGCTGAGATTGGAAATGAACATCTGAGTTCTAGAAGCTCAATGGATTATACAGATGATGAATCCAAAGAGACCTACACAGAGATGCGTCATACACTGTCTAATGTCAAAGACAGAGAATCTTGAAAGCTGCAAGAGAAAAGCAACTTGATGCATATAGTCACATGAGATTATCGGTAGATTTCTCATCAGAAAAATTACAGGTCAGAAAGGAGTGAGCAGATATATTAAAAGTGCTAAAAGAAAAACAATCTATCAGGAATACTATAACTGGTGAAATTGTCCTTTAAAAATGAAGGAGAAGCTGGGCTTGATGGCTCAGCCTATAATCCCATGCTTTGGGAGATTGAGGTGAGTGGATTGCCTGAGCCTGCGGGTGCGAGACCCGCCTGGGCAACTTGGTGAGACCTCATCTCTACAATAAATAAACAAAAATTAGCCGGGTGTGGTAGTGCGCACCTGTAGTTCCAGCTACTGGAAGGCTGAGGCGGAAGGATCGCCGGAGCCCAGTAGGTCGAGGCTGCAGTGGCCGGGAGCGGCCACTGCACTCCAGTCTGGGTGACAGAGTGAGACTCCAACTCAAAAAAAAAAAAAAAATGAAGGAGAAATGAAGACCTTTCTAGGTAAATCAAAGGTGAGGGAGTTCATCACTATGAGACCTGCCTTACAAGAAGTGCTAAAGGGAATCCTTCAAGTTGAAACAAAAGGACACTAGACAGCAACACAACAGCATATGAAAATGTAAAGGTCTAGTAAAGGTGAATATTTAGACAAATAGAGAATCCTGTAATACCGTATGGAGTACATAAATTATTAAATTTCAGTATAGAATTTAAAAGATAAAAGCATAAAAATAATGAACTAAAAAATTGTGATAATAATTACAAAATATAAAATATGTCATTTGTGATGTTGAGTACAAAATGGAGGGAAGGAATGTAAAGGAGTAGATTTTCTTAAATGCAATTTAAGTTAAGTTATCAGTTAAAAACAGATTGTTATAACCATAGGATGTTTCATATAATTCCCATGATAACCACAAAGAAAATACCTATAAAAGGTGCTCAAAAGAAAATATCTGTAGAAGGTGCATAAAAGAAAATGAGAACAGAACAAAACCATGTCACTACAAAAAAAAAAAAAAAATCAATGAAACAAAAAGGAAGGCAGCAAGAAAGGAGGGACAAAATAACTAGAAGATGTAGAAATAATAAGGTCTATGGTAATGGTAAGATTCTTCCCATCAGTAATTAATTTAAATGTAATTGTTTACTTTAAACTTCCTAATCAAAAAACAATGAATAGATTAATGAAAAAAAAGGCAGACAAAGCAATAAAAGCTAACTATAAGAGACTCACTGTAGATATGAAAACATACATAGGCTGAAAATTAAAGGATAGTAAAAGATATTTCAGATCAGGAGCAGTAGCTCAGGCTTGTAATCCCAGTACTTAGGGAGGTGGAGGTAAGAGGATTGTTCGAGATGGTTCGAGATCAGCCTGGGCAACATGGCAAGACCTAGTCTTTTACAATTAAAAAAAAAAAATTAGCTGGGTGTGGCGTTGTAAGCCTGTGGTTCCAGCTACTTGGGAAGGCTGAGGTGGACAGATCACCTGAGCCCAGCAAGTCGAGGCTGCCATGGCTGTGAGTGTGCCACTGCACTCCAACCTTGGCGACAGAGTGAGACTCTGACTCAAAAAAAAAGAAAAAAGAAAAAAGGATATTTCATGTAAATGGCAACCAAAAGAAAGCAGAGGTGACTATACTTGCATTAAACAAATCTGACTTCAAGTCAAAAACTGTCATAAGAGACAAAGACAGACAATATATAATCATAAAAGTGTTAATTCATCAGGAACGAATAACAACTATAAATATGTCTAAACATATATGCACCTAACAGCAGAGCACCCAAATATATGAAGCAAACATTGAGAGAATTAAAGGAAGAGATAGTAGCACAATAACAGCAGTAGATTTAAATACTTTACTTTCAATAAGGGACAGATCAACCAGACAGAAGATCATAAGGGAACAGAGAACTTGAGTAACATTAAAGACCAACTAGACCTGCCAAATGTACAGAACACCCAGAAACAACAGAAGACACATTTTTTTCATGCACACATATAACATTTTCCAGTATAAATCACATGCTTGGCCATTAAAAGCAGTCTTAACAAATTTAAGAAGATTGAAGTCATACCAAGTATCCTTTCTAACCACAATGAAATGAAACTAGAAATCAATAGCAAAAGGGAAATGGAAAATTCATAAATATGTGATGATAAATTGGTATACTCTTGAACAACCAATGGGTCAAAGAAGAAATCAAAAGAAAAATTAAAAAAATCTGGAAACAAATGAAAACTAAATAAAACACAGTATATTAAAGCTCATGGATATAGGCTAGACATGGTGACTTATGCTTGTAATCTCAGCATTTTGGGAGGCTGAAGCAGGAGGATCACTAGAGCCCAAGAGTTAGAGAACAGCCTAGGCAACAGTGAGACCCTAACTTCACATGTGAATACTCACGCACAATTAGCTGGGTGTAGTGGTGTGTGTCTATAGTCCTAGCTACTAAGGGGGCTTAGGCAGGAGGATCACCTGAGTCCAGGACTTCAAGGTTATACAATGAGCTATGATCATGCCACTGCATGGGCAAAAGGGAAAACCTGTCTCAGATCAATCAATCAGTCAATCATTCAATCAATCAATCTATGGAATGCAGCACACAGTACTAAAGGAAATTTATAGTGATAAATATCTGTATTAAAAAAGAAGGAAACTCTCAAATCAACAACATAACTATACCTCAAGAAATCAAAAAAAGAAATAGACAAATTCCAAAGTTAGTAGAAGGAAGGAAATTAAATAAAGATTTGAACGGAAATAAATGAGCGAACCAAAAAACAATTTTCAAAATCAATGAAACTAAGGTGGTTTTAGAAAAGATTAACACAATTGACTAACCATTAGTTAGACTAAGAAGAAAGAAGAAAATACTCAAATAGCGAAAATCGGAAATGAAAGAGAAAGCGTAACTAATGTCACAGAAATAAAAAGGATCATAAGATACTACTGTGAACAACTATATACAGTTATACAGCCAGTCATGGTGGCTCATGCGTGTAATCACAGGACTTTTGGTGGCTGAGGTGAGAGATTGCCTGAGCCCAGAAATTCGAGACCAGCCTGCACAACTTGGTGAGACTTCGTCTCTACAATAAATCAAAAAATTAGCTGGGTTGGCAGTACATGCTTTCCAGCTACATGGAAGGCTCAGGTGGAAGGATCTCCTGAGCCCAGCAGGTTGAGGCTGTTGTGGCTGTGAGCATGCCACTACACTCCAGCCCGGGTGACTGAGTGAGACCCTAACTCAAAACCAAACAAACAAACATAAAACAATTATACAACAACAAAAACAAAACAGCAAATGTTAGCCAGGATATGGAGAAATTGGAACCCTTAGGTACCTTTGGTGGGAATCTAAAATGATGAAGCTGCTATGGAAAACCATAAGGGGATTCCTTAAAAAAAAATAAAAATAGCTTTTGATCCAACAATCTCATTTCTGGGTAAGTATCCAAAAAGGCTCTTGAAGATATATTTATGCACTCATGTTTATTGCATCAGTAGTCACAATAGTCAAGAAGTAGAAGTATCCTAAATGTCCATCAGTGAATGAATGGACGTACCGATTGTGTGTGTGTGTGTGTGTGTGTGTATATATATATAGATACACATACACACACACACACACACACACAATGGAATAACATTCAACCTTAAAAACAAATTCTACCATGTGCTACAACATGGATGAATCTTGAGGACATTATGCTGAATGAAATAAGACAGTCACAAAAAAGACCAATACTCACTCACTTATACGAGGTATCAAAAGTAGTCAAATCTTAGAAATTTAAAATGGAATGGTGTTGCCAGAGGGTAAGGAAAGGGAGAAAAGGGGAAGTTAGTGTTCAGTGAATATAGAGTTTTAGTTTTGTAAGATTAAAAAGTCTAGATATCTGTTGCACCACAGTATGTGTATAGTTAACACTACTGTACTATACACTTAAAATGATTACGATGGTAAATTTTATGAGATATATATATTTTACCACAATAAAAAACCTTAATGGCTTAAAATGACCATAACTTTAATATATCTTATGGATTCTGCGGGTCAAAGGTCAGACAGGGCTCAACTTCTCCCCTTCTGCTCCTTCTTGGAGTTGACTGATGTTATTCAGCTGGCAGGTGGAATGGTCTGGAGGATCCAAGATGTCTTTACTCCTATGTCTTTTGCTTTAGATGGTTGTGACTAGGTGGTTGAACTCAGCTGGGATTGTCATCCTCAGTGTCTACCTGTGGTCTCTTTTACGTAGTAGTTCTCAGGTTAGTCAGACTTCTTATGTGAAGGGTGCCATTCTCAAGACAAATATCCAAAGAAACATGGTAGAAACTGCATAGTCTTTTAAACTTAGCCTTATGAGTTTCTGGCATCACTTCTTTCTATTGATTATGAAGAATCATGTTGTAAGCCCAGATTCAAGGAGACTGCGTTTCTACCTCAGTGAGATAAGGGTATGTTTACATTGTAAAAGAGCATGTGGGATGAAAGTAATTGTGGCAGTCATCTTTGGAAAATTCAATTAGCCACAGTTGTCTAAAGTTGATTTTCTAGTAGTTTTCTTTGGAAGAATGCATGGAAACAATCTTCTCAGTTCTGACATTCTATAATAGTTTTAAGCCTATATTTGAAAGCTATTTTGGCTAGATAGAAAATCATTAGCTCAGGATATCAAGATGACTGACTAGAAATGCCCAATGTGTTTCCTCCATAATGAAGGATCAAAACAACAACTAAATAACTACACTTGTAGTAGAATATCTAAGGGAGAACACTGGAATTCAGCCAGGAAATGACAGAAGTCCTATGAAGCACAAAACTTAGGATGGCAGCATAGAGCGGGAAACAAAGAACCTGACTGGCATTGACTTGGAGCAAAGAGGACTTCCCATTTAGGGGAATGGTAAACAAGAGACTCCCAGCAGCCCCCATTAATGCTGCAGATGCCTGTGCAATCCTAGCTAGAGGAGAGCTCCACAGACTTCACAGGCACTGTGCCCAGTACTGGGGGTTGACTGGCATCTACATAGCTGCATTGCCCCAGAGAAGGAACCTGTGCAGGATCTTCCCAATTCCAGGTTCCAAACTGCCATGGCATGACACGATTTTGAGAGCAGAGCTACTTCTAGAGTGTATCCTGCCCTCAAGGCCAATAGCCCCTGCTTCTCCTCATTTCTAAGGTCTCACTGTCATCCCATTGTGCCCATACAAAAGGCTACAATACTATGAGTACAGATAGACCTAGTGGTACAACTGTGATCCGGCATCTGAGCCCATGTAGTACCCTGTACTCCAAGGAACAGATGGTCCAGTACTGTAGTGAAGCTGCTCTTAAGACTGGGGGACCAACATGCCTGCCCTGAAGGTCTCAAGGACTGGCTGCCTGGCGCCTCTCTCTGTTGGCAGCCCTAATACCCTCAATCAGCAGAAATGCCAAATGGCCATGCATGCCCCCCAGAGCCAGAGGACCAACTTGCCTGGCTGCCCCGCACCCAACAAAGCCACACCATTACCTCTGGAAACACGTAAATGCTAGGCATCTGAGGCATATAGACACTACTGACATTGGTTACAGCAAGAGAAATTGCTCAGAGATTATACTACTGCACCTACTCAGAACCATAGTCAAAGCATTTTGCTCAACTGACACAATAGCATACATCAATAGAAAAAGTCTTTGCTACAAAACTGCTCCTTAACATTGAAAGAGGCAACTATTTAACCAGATACTCAGATTATTAATGTAGAAGCACACACACACACACACACACACACACACACACACACACACACACACACACACCATTAACAAGCAAGGAAACATGACACCACCAAATTAAAACAAAATCCACCAGCCGCAAACTTTAAAGAAAAGGATATCTATGAAATGCCTGAAAAGGGATTTAAAATAACAATCTTAAGGATGCTCAGCAAAATACAAGAGAATACAGATAGAAAATTCAGTGAAATCAGGAAAATAATTTATAATCTGATTGAGAAATTTAATTTAATTCTTTTTTTTTTGAGTTGGAGTCTCACTCAGTCACCCGGACTGGAGTGCCGTGGCCGCTCCCGGCCACCGCAGCCTCAACCTGCTGGGCTCTGGTGATCCTTCCGCCTCAGCCTTCCAAGTAGCTGGAACTACAGGAGTGCACTACCACGCCTGGCTAATTTTTTGATTTATTGTAGAGATGAGGTCTCGCCAAGTTGCCCAGGTGGGTCTCAAACCCGCGGGCTCAGGCAATCCACTCACCTCAGCCTCCCAAAGGCGCGGGATTACAGGCTGAGCCACTGAGTCTGGCAGTTTAACAAGGAGATGGATATCATTTAAAAAGGACTGACAAAATTTTGGAGCTGAAGAATTCAGTGAATGATAAGAAATGCAACAGAGTGCTTCAACAACAGACTAGATCAAGCAGAAGAAAGAATATCTGAACTTAAAGACAGATCTTTGGCAATACTCCATCAGAAAAATGAAAAAGACTGAAGAAAACCTATAGGAATTATGGGACACCATTGAGTGAACAAAATTTTTATTATAGGAATGATAGAAGGAGAAGAGATGGAAAAAGACATAGAAAACCTATTTAATGAAATAATAGCTTAAAACATCTTAATCATGGGAGATATATGAATGTCCAAATCTAGGAAGCTCAAAATTCCTCTGTAGATTCGACTCAGAAAGGTCATCTTCAAGGTAAAAATGTCAAAAGCCAAAGACAAATAGAGAATTTTTATTTATTTATTTATTTATTTATTTATTTATTTATTTTTGAGTTGGAGTCTCACTCTGTCACCCAGATTGGAGTGCATTGGCCACTCCCAGCCACCGCAGCCTCGACCTGCTGGGCTCCGGCAATCCTTCCGCCTCAGCCTTCCAAGTAGCTGGAA
>NW_007087380.1:424951-492159 GCF_000164805.1 Carlito syrichta | reverse complement strand
GCCCAGGCAGGTCTCGAACCCGCGAGCTCAGGCAGTCCACTCACCTCAGCCTCCCAAAGGCACGGGATTACAGGCTGAGCCACCGAGCCCGGAGAATTTTTAAAATAACAAGAGAAAAGTGTCAAGTCAAATATAAAGGGATCTCTTCTAGAAAAACATAGAGACTGCACCATAAATCTCTTAGAACTGATAAACAAATTTGGTAAAGTTGCAGGATACAAAATCAACATACAATCAGTAGCATTTCTATACACCAATAATAAACTAGATGAAAAAGAAATCAAGATACAATAGCTGCAAAAGAAAATAGCTGGAGTAAATTTAACCAAGAAGGTGAATGATAACTATAATGAAAACAATAAAATACTGATGAAATATAGTGGATAAAAAATGGATAAACATCCCATGTTCATGGATTGGAAAAGTTAATATTGTTAAAATTATCATATACCCAAAGCAATCTACAGATTTGATGCAACCTCTATCAAAATACTAATGACATCCTTTACAGAAATTTTAAAAGAATTCTAGGTTTCATAGAACCAAAAAAGACCCTGAATAGCAAAGCAATCCTGAGCAAAAAGAACAAAGTTGAAGACATTGCACTATCTGACTTCAAAAATATACTACAAAGTGACTGGACATAGGGGCTCACACTTTGGGATGCTGAGATGAGAGAATTGCCTGAGCCCAGGAGTTTGAGACCAGCCTGGGCAACATGTTGAGACCTCGTCTCTACAATAAACAAAAAAATTAACCAGGTGTGGTGGCGTGCTCCTGTAGTCCCAGCTCCTTGGAAGGCTGAGGTAAAAGGATCACCTGAGCTCAGCAGGTTGAGGCTACAGTAGCTCTGATTGTGCCACTGCACTCCAGCCTGGGCAACGGAGTTAGACTTTGGGGAAAAAAATCCATCTATCTATCTATCTATCTATCTATCTATCTATCTATCTATCTATCTATCTATCAATTTATCATCTATCTATGTATCTATCTCTCTATCATCTATCTATCATCTATCTATATCAGTGTAACAGAATAAAGAACCCAGAAATAAAGCCATGTATTTACAGCCAACTAATTTTTAACAGGAGTGCCAAGAACATGCATTGGGAGAAGGGCAGTTTCTTTAATAAATGGTGCTGGAAAAACTGTATATCCATATGCCGAATAATGAAACTAGATCCCTATCTCTTACCACATTCAAAAGTCAACTCAAAATGGATTAAGGACTTAAATGTAAGACCTGAAACTATGAAACTACTAGAAGAAAACATAAGGGAAATGCTTCAGGGCATCGATCTGGAGAAAGACTTTAAGGCTAAGAACTCAAAAGCATAGACAACAAAAGCAAAAATAGACAAATAGTATTTTTTCAAACTAAAAAGCTTCTGCATAGCAAATCAGCAGAGTAAAGAGACAACCTGGAGAATGGGAGAAAATATTTGCAATCTATTCACTAAGGAATTAACATCCAGAATATGCAAAAGGCAAATAATCTGATTTTTAAAATGGAGCAATGATCTGAATGTACATTTCTCAAAAAAGTCATACAAATGGCTAACAAGAATATGAAAAAAATGTTGAGCATCACTGAACATCAGAGAGATGCAAATCAAAACCGTAATGAGATAATCTTATCACAGTTAGAATGATATTATCAAAAGGACAAAAAATAACAAATGATGATGAGGATGCAGAGAAAGGAGAACTCTTATACACTATTGGTGTGATATAAATTAGTACAGCCATTATGGAAAACTGAATGGAGTTTCCTAAAAAACAAAACAAAATGAAAACACACACACATAAAACTACCATATGATCCATCAACATATATGTGTATATATTCAAAGTAATTGAAAGTATGTTAAAGAGATATTTGCACTCCCATGTTTATTGCAGGATTGTTTCACAATATCACCCTAAGTGTCTATCATATAAACAGATTAATGGATAAAGAAAATGTGGTATATATATATATACCCACAAAAAGAAGGAATATAATCTTCATTCATATACATATGTGTGCATACACACGATATGTGAGCATCTCAATAAACATTACAGTTCTTCCTTGGGATTGTGAAATATTTATTGAGCTTAATAGAAATGTAGGGTATAAAATATATGAGTATTGAACGAAAGAATGGGGGGAGAGAGGAGAGAGTGAGTAAAACAAAATGAGTCACATGCTGGAGCAATCTTTTCAAAGAAAATATAATCGGGTCAATGTGGAAATCATTCTATTTAATTTTCACATGTCTGTCAACCCAACTAGACCTCAAATCTCGAAGACAGTGACTGCATCCCTTCAGATTCAAGTTCAGCAAACAACTGTGCTGGAGGGTATTCATAACCTTCCTGAGCATGCTGGACAAGTGATCCTCCTCTGTACTCCCAATAACATTGTGTGATATCTCTGTTAATGATGGAACTCCACTGTAGATACATTGAAATCCTCTATATCGAAACTCCCTATTTCCATTTGACTCTCCACCCTGCTAAAATATAAGTTCTTTAGCTGGGCACAGTGGCACAAGCCTGTAACCCCAGCACTTTGTGAGGCCGAGGCGAGAGGATTGCCTGAGCCCATGGGTTCGAGACCAGGCTGGGCAACTTGGCAAGACTTCATCTATTCAATAAAAAAAAATTAGGTAGAGTGTGCCTGTAGTTCCAGCTACTTGGAAGGCTGAGGTGGAAGGATCGCTGGAGCCCAGCAGGTCGACGCTGGGGTGGCTGTGAGCATGCCACTGCACTCCAGCCTGGGTGACAGAATGAGACTCCAACTCAAAAAATAAAAAAATAAAAAATAAAAATAAAATATAAGCTCCTCAAACTAATAACTTTGCCTTATTCAGTGCTTGGTACATTTAGTGTGAAAGACTGGCCGGGCTTAAGAATGTTAAGAAAAGACCTTTTGATTATATATAAAAAAAAGAAAAAAGAAAAGCCCGGAGACATAGTGATAGATGTGACTCAGGAATGTATTATTATTATTTGAACACAACTTGATTATAGTATTTTCCCAAAATAATGTAGTTGAAAAAAGCCGAAACATAAGCCTTCTATAGCATGTAGCATTAGCTTAATGTCCAAGTTAAATTTTATTTTTTTAGATTAAAAAATATAGTTTATTTAAAAGTAAATTAGAGAGAGAAAGAGAAGGGAGAGAGAAGATTCACCTCCCCAAGGTGGGGGAGGGGGCCAAAGCCAGGAAGCATGGCAACAGCCATGGCTCAAAGAGCACCTGGCCACCCCAAAGTCTAGCAAGACAATGGCCCCAAAGTTAAATTTTAAAGTAGGTAAAGTCTCAACAAAAACAAAAAGAAATGCTTAATAAATGGTAGTACTAATCTTAAATAAAGGAAATAGAATGAGTCTTATTTGAAAAGCAGACATTTTTAAACTGCTAAGAATAGGTAGAAATTTTTTTAAAGGAGCAGCAACTGGTATTCTTGAAGCAGTGCTATCAACATCGGGTGTATTACAGGGACTGTCAGATTCCCCACTATTTTAAAGAGAAATTTCATTCAAAAAACCTTATGCATGATGCCATTTCAATTTTGATTTTCTAGAAACATCATGGTAGACACATGAGCAGTATCCTTCAAATCAAAATGCATCATTGTTTAGGAATATTCTGAAGGGAAAATAGTCTGTGGCTGCACTGTCTGAGAACCATCTGCTCACCTACTGTATTCCTTAAATCTGGAGCTTTAGGATATCCTTTGAAGCCTTTTCTTTTGTTTGACTATATAATATGTAATATGTATTGATTTTTGCGCGAAACAAGACTAAGTCACTATTTAAAAGAGAAGAATGAGGTTACCTTGCTTGATGACATAAAGAAAAGATTTCTTCATAATATATTTAAGACATCTAAAATGCCTTTTGTTCTCAGGGTAGCACTGTAGTTCTTGGGTGCTTAAGTTGATATTACAATTTAATACTGCACCTACAAAGAAAATTACAGTTTTTAAACTGTTTATTCCAAGTGATTTCAAAATGAAGACACTACAAAAGTGGTAAAAATATGTTGTTGGAAAAAATGAAGTAGGAGATTATTAATTCCTTAAAGGTAAATAATAATGCAAATTCGAAAGATTCCACTCATTATCAATATGGGTTTCCTTACAGGTGTGCATATCATAATATGCTCTTAAAATGGAATACATAATGACTTTGTAGCATCAATTATTTATAGTTTCTAGCTGTTGAACCTTTTCTTGCCGTGAAATGGGTTCATTTTATTGTGTGATATTAATGTATATCAAGAATATAAGTGAGATGTGAAATCTTGTCACATTCAGATTTTTATAGAGCTTTATGCATTTTGAGTTAAGAATTTTGAGTTACCCATTTTCACAAACTAAGTTATTTTGTGGGGGGAAAAAAAGGTTAGCATTATGTATTCCATGTAGCAGTTGCTCAGTAGGTTTTTTTTCTTGGAACTGAATTAAATTGTACTTACAGTTGCTTAATGGAAAGAGTGCTTAATTTGTAATGCACAGATCTGCTGGATTTGGGCAAGCCATGTAATTGCCTTGTCCTTCAGTTTCCTCATCTATAAAATGGGTATTATATCTCAGAAGGTAGGTCTAAGGATCAATGCTTATGAATAAAAAGCATGACACGTGATGGGTACAAACTATATAATAGGTATTATTATCCAGATGGCTTATAACTGAAGTAATGAAATAAATTTTTCTACAATTATATCAAAGGTAGTTCTGGGTCATAGACTCTGAGAATCATTACAGTGAGGATATAGATAATTTAGGAAAATAAAAAACATTACTTAAATAAAATTTGAAAAACACTGTAGAAATGTGTTACCACATACAATTATATTTGTCTATCTATATATCTAATCACTCTCTTTAAAAAAATACACAATGAAAGTCCAGTTTGCTATAGATGATTGTTGAGTTAATAGGAGCTTGAGGTTTGCTCTGATAAATACACTTCACAACAAACCAATGATTCCATTATAAAGTTTGGAGAAGCCCAGGCTTAGGGTGTACACATGTGTCTATACTGAGAACCAACGGATCTTTATAGGTCTGGTATATTAGCTTCAGCACAATGATATCATTTATATACAACTCTATATCAGATAAATTTGCTTAACCCCATTACAAATAAAAAACTATTTTAAACCATATTGCCCCACTCTGCTTTAGAAATTAATAAAATGATTTAAAGCTGAAAAGACTAAACTGTGATAATTCAATAAATAATGTAAAAATAGCTTGTGTAGGTAGCTGGAAAAAATTTATAAAAACTCAAAAGTATAGTTTTTAAAAAGTATAGAAAGTATAGATTTTAAAGCTCAATTGTCTATATTTCTGAGGTTATAATACATTTTCAATTGAGTGCCTTTAGCTTCTTCTATTTTTCCATTTTGCCTTGCTGCCATTTCTTAGCTATGAAAGGAATTAAAAGTCCATCAGAGCTTTGTCAGTAGCACAGAATAGCCATTTGAAGAAGGTGGTACCAGGCCAGACATATAAAGATATGTAAAGAAAAAAGGAAGGTGACAGACCTAAACTCAGGACTATTAGCATGTACCCGATGGTACATATATGGTCTAAGCCTGGTCACAGGTGAAAGGCAGTAGTGGGAGAATTCATGGAATTAACAAAGCTACCTTATACAAGGGATGGAAGATACTTCCTCCAATGCAATTCTCAATGGCAAATAGCCTGTGTAAGGCTTCAGTGACAATTTGTTTTAGTAGCCTTAAAAAATACCTATATATATCAGAGATTTAATGTATAAAATTAAAAGCAGTACATATGAAATGTTTTATTTACCTTTTTCCACAGTCTTGAATTGGGTATTATTTCATGTCCTTCTTTTGTTCTAAGCCTATATATGTTTTTCTTGCCTTTGCCGTGATTACAGATAGCGGCTTAGGGTTTAACATTTTCAATATCATCGGTTGATGGTATGTCTACAGCATTATAGTGGGCAATATTTATTTATTTTCATAGTATAAGTGCTACTTGACTCTAACTGAATGATTTTCTGTTACAAGATTTTCTTTGGTTTATAGGTCTACTTTACCTTGGCTTCTGATTATGCTGAAATCTTTTACCTCTGCCCTTGGCTATAATATCTTTTATGTGTTACTATTTAAAATGCTCTCAAATCTTTAACAATAATAAAATCATTGTCTATTTTAGTTAATTAATATGGACAGAATAAAACCAAAAGGAAACTGTCATTTGATGATTACAGTAAAAAAGATATAAAAGTTAATTGTTTCTGAGAAAATTATGCTGGCATCTATTGTACATGTTCATACTCTTAAAGGTTTGAGTTTACATATCCTCAACAGTAAACATATTGAAAAATGTATTACCTTGCTTAGTATTAATGACCTAAGAATGCCACAAGTAACTGTCAGCTTTATAGTTAATTCATTACAGAGTATAATACAGGAAGATAGGAAGAGTTGTGATAACTGTCATTTTACATTTGATAAGTACTTTTCTTAATTTCACCCCTATGCAGCGAGTCTCAGCAGAATACCTCTTTCCTTTGTGGCCTAGTTGGTACATTTTGTCACTAAGTGGAATCAGATTAGCAATTTGGGAACAACTTTGTAAAACTGTGTTTATGGAAGTGAATTTACAGAGTTCAAGGATGTGTGTGTGTGTGTGTGTGTGTGTGTGTGTGTGTGTGTGTGTTTCTATCTCAAATCACCTAGCAACTTTAGATTCAGGCAGAAGTTGGAGTTTATTTTACAAAACATGAAAAAGCTTTTAAACCAATGTCTTTGAGGTAAATCTGTAGCAAAAGTGAGGCCACCTGCTGTTAAGAAAAGTGCTTACACATTCAGCACATTTCTGTCCCCAATAGAGGGTACTGCAGAGTAAAACATTGCCATTATTGTTCAGATCCCATAGGTGGCAGCAGTTCCTATAGTTTCAGAGCATAACAATGGCTTGATTGGTGGGTCTAAGAATAAAGCTGTCATGAACTCATGGGATCTTTATACTGTAAGGGCTCTTCTTTGAAATGTGATACATGAGAAAATTACCATTAATTTTTAGTTTCCCTTTTAAGATTTAAGTAGCTTATCTTTCTTTTAAGTTCTATTTTGTATTTGAAATCGTGTCCCCAAACAAGCATTAACAGCCATAATTTTATGGTGTTACATTATGAAGTATACGTCTTTAGGTAATCTGAGGGAAAGATATGATGCAAACTTTTCTTTTACCTCCTCTCCACAACCCTCCGCCACAATTACAAAAAAATCCATTGTTAATTTTGACTGCTGCTGCAGTCTTGAAGAGGAAATCCTGGTTGCTGTTCCTACTTTTCCTTATGTTCAGGAGCTGAGTGGTTAATGGTTTAACATTGCCATTCAACTTCTAAGAAGCTTTGAGACAAATTGCAACACCTGTAAAAGGTGACTTTGTAACTCTCTTTAATAAAAAGGAAGTTTGACGAATATTGTAGTTTCTGTTAGAGAACTCAACTGAGGAACTGTTCTTTTAGAGCAACTCACATTTTGCCTCTGAGAAGCTGCAGTCCTTGCCTCTTTGGCTGGTCACTTACAGGCACATGAGTACACACACACACACACACACACACACACACACACACACACACACACACACACACACACACATTCACGCACACACACATCTCTACCCACCCAGAATAAACTCCACGTTAGGTATAAGAATTATCATTCATTCAATTTTTACAGTCAAAGAGATCATTAAAATTTTTCATCTCTACAATAAATCAAAAAAATTAGCTGGGCGTGGTAGCGTGCGCCTGTAGTTTCAGCTACTTGGAAGGCTGAAGTGGAAGAATCGCCGGAGCCCTGCAGGTCGAGGCTGCGGTGGCCGGGAGCATCCACTGCACTCCAGTCTGGGTGACAGAGTGAGACTCCAACTCAAAAAAAAAAAAATTTTTTTTCACTTACAGTTTCTTTGTTTAATTCAGAGAGTTGCAAAATTCTAAATGAAACCTTTTTTTTTTTTTTTTTGGATCAAGTAAAAATGAGTTAAGCCTACCTCTGGAAATGTTTATTCAGAAATTCAACAACCTTTGTCTTATTGTTCAAATTAATTATCCAGAAAGTTTATCATAATAATTTATTTAAATTAATATGAAAATGACAGAATTCTATATTTGTTTTAAATTCAGGAAAGACTGGTTCTCTATCATTTGACATAACAAGAGTAGTAAACTAACTGCAATGTATGGCATCTTAATATGTTTTGAAGGGAATAGGTGAAACTATGATTCTTTTGGAGCTGATCTATTTTGATCAGTTAGATATATCTTTATATGATTGAATCATGATTTTTGACACTGTCTATTAAGTGAATGCAATAATGAGCTATTTTAATTTAAAACATACATATTTATATGCATTCTACATATCATACACAGAGATGCATATATACATTTCTTAAAGAGAGAGTGAATGTAGCTTTTGGGACTGTAGAACATTTGGATCATGTAAGTAGGAGATATATGCCTATACCTCTTTATCATCCATGTGTATATATATTAACATTTATTCAGCCATATGTTCAGAATGGTGTTTTTTTAGAAAGAAATATGAGTGTTATATGTAATTCCATATCCCATTTAGTGAGTATGAAAGGAAACAGAATTATAAGAGCAAAAAAATTTGCTAGGAACCTTACATGCTCCTAATGGTTATGTTGTGTACTGTCTGCTGCTTAACAAACGACATTATTTTGAAAGCAGCTACCAGGAGCAAAAATATTAATCCATTTATTTTTGAATACTGTTAATATTATAGGTTCCTATAAAATCTACTTTTGATGACATAATGACAGTTTAATTATGTGCAATTTTTTTTTGTCCTTGTTCTTGTTTTTAGCATATTTATAACAGCTAGCTGAATAGCAAAATATCCTTCACTTAAGGCAAGGCACTTCAGGTTATCTGTGAGCATTTTGTCTGTCCTCTCTTTAAAAATGTTAAACGCCTAGATACTAAAAAATAAATGCCATAATTTTTTTTGCAATTCTCTTTCAAGACTTTATGTTAAAATTAATTTCAGTTATGCTTCTTATGTAATTGTGATCACTTTGCTCTAATTTCTAAATTTTATAAAGCATTTTTGGTAAAATAGTATATATCCTTCAGTGAATTTATGTTGCTATTTAATGAGATATACCCTAATGTTAAGGCTGATATTTATGTTTGGTAACTAAATCATTTTGATAAATGAAAAGACTTCTGAAGTCTCAGATACTGTGAAAGCTTGGAGTTGTTTTCAGCAATTTAAATATAAGTAGGTTAAAAAATAAAGTAAAAAATATTTTAGGCATCATAAGTAAGGGGGAAAATTGAATATTTAGTTAGCTTGAATACTTTAGACTCATTCAAACTCAAATTTTAGAAATTTCAATTTCTTATCATTAAAAATGTTGATTTAAAAATGAATATTAATTTTACTTCCCCATATTTACAATGGTAAACTTTAATATTAGTAAAATATCACCTACAAGAAGTTCACAGAAACTGTTGATGTGTTAGGACAGGATGAGATCAACTCACATATTTTGAGGGGAATTTTAGGGCTTAGAAAATAACTTAATAGGCCGATAGAGAAAGACTTCAGGAGAAAGAGCACAGTAACTGATATGCCTGAATTTCAGAATGCAGCAGATACAATAAACCCCTGATTCTATGTAATGGGTGGTGAATGGAATTTTCTCACTAATTGAATTTTTCTGCTTAACCTATTATTCATATATACATATTGTACATGTGACCTGTTTTGCAACCATTAGAATATATTTTAAAAAGCTTAATTTTAAGCATATACTAAAAATAATTACTTCTTAAAAAATTTATTCAGGAGTCCTATTGGAATCTTTAGTCTGAATGATTATCGTTATGAACATCTATTACCATTTTAGAACCCTGATTATGGGGGAAAATAGTTTGATGATGATTGAGCTTTCTGGTTGTTTGTGTACCAGATAAATGAGAGTTTGTTAATACTAATTCTGTACATTTAAGTAAGGATATTTATTTATAAACATTTAGCAAAAACATTGTTATGTAAGCATAGTTCTATTCTGAGTAAATATTTGAAAATTCTAGAACCTTAAGCACCTTTTTCTCTGAGTGGCCTTCTGTAAATTCCTGGACCCTAGATTTCCAGCATATGGGGGGAATTATTCTTTCCCTGGATAAAATCCACATTGTTTTCATAGGTATCTGGTCTCATGACCCACAAAAGGGACTTTCTGAGCTGTGGGCATGTGAAATCAGGCTCTTTTTAAAGCTAACATTTCCTACAAAGGCACAAACTGTTTTGTAAGGAATTATGATGCCAGTGCTATAGCTTTGAGTGCTCTCAAATCAAATCAACACGTATATATAGCATGCATGCTGTGGGCAAGACATGTGCTTAGCACTATATGAATATACAATGAAGACTCCTGCAATCGACGTTTTCCCCTTTGGGCCTGACTGATCAGCCTCATTTATTCTTGCACCTAATTGGATATTTCACCCTAAATCAGTATGGGAAAAACAAAGCTGAATTTGAAATGTAGCCTCTTTGGTTGATATTCAATGTCAGTGTCTCATTCTTAGTCTCTTTCTTTCTTTCCCCCTGCCCTCCCATGATGAAATCTTGCTCTGTAGCCCAGGCTGGAGTGTATTGGGGCACGATCATAACTCACTATAGCCTTGACCTCCTGGGCTCAAGCAACTCTCCTGTCTCAGCCTCCTGAGTAGCTGGGATTACAGACATGCACCACTGTGCCCGGTTAATTTAAAAAAAAATTTTTTTTTGTAGAGATGGGATCTCACTATGTTGCCCAGGCTGGTCTTGGACTTCTGGGCTCAAGCTATCCTCCTGACTTGGCCTTCCAAAGCACTAGGATTACAACTGTGAGCTACTACACCCAGCCCCTTAGTCTCTTTCTTATGTCCTTTCAGAAAAAAGAATGATGGGATCAAAATTAATTGCTCATGAATTCAACTACAATTATTGAGCTTTCCTATTTTTAGGGTGTAGATATCCAACAATCCCTGTCCTGTAGTTGGACTGTATTAGACTCAAGGTTGTTATCTAGTCAATGTAATATATTAAACATAGGCAATATAGTTATTCTCTTGTGTTTAGAAAATGTATATGAGTAGTTATAAATTCTTTTTTTTTTTTTTTTTTTTTATTGGAGTCTCACTCTGTGGCCCAGGCTAGAGTGCAGTGGCATAGTCATGGCCACTCCAGTGTCGAACTGCTGGACTTCAGTGATACTTCTGCCTCAACCTTCCAAGTAGCCGGAACTACAGGCGCACACTACCATGCCTGGCTAAGTTTTTAAAATTTACTTTAGAAACGAGGTCTCACCAAGTTGCCAGGCAGGTCTCAAACCCTCAAGCTCAGGCAATCCACTTACCTTGGCCTCCCAAAGTGCTGGGATTACAGGCTGAGCCCGGCCTGTTATAAATTCTTTTTTTTTTTTTTTTTTTGAGTTGAGTCTCACTCCATCGCCCAGACTGGAGTGCAGTGGCATGCTCCCGGCCACCGCAGTCTCGACCTGCTGGGCTCCGGCGATCCTTCCGCCTCAGCCTTCCGAGTAACCGGAATTACAGGCGCGTGCTTCCACGCCCGGCTAATTTTTTGATTTTATTGTAGAGATGAGGTCTTGCCTGCCTAGGCGGGTCTCAAACCCGCGGGCTTGGGCAATCCACTCACCGCAGCCTCCCAAAGACACGAGATTACAGGCTGAGCCACCGAGCCCGGCTTGTTATAAATTCTTAATGAAACAACCTAAGTTCTAGGATCCTAAATTCTTTTTTTTTTTTTTCAGTCAAAGTCTCACTCTGTCACCCAGGCTGGAGTGCAGGGGTATGCTCATGGCCACTGCAACCTTGACCTGCTGGGCTCAGGCAATTCTTCTGCTTCAGCCTTTCAAGTAGCTGGAACCACAGTCATGTGTCATCATGCTTGGCTAATTTTTCTTGATTTGTTATAGAGATGAGGTCTTACCAAATGTCCAGGCTGGTCTCGAACTCATGGGCTTAGGCAATTCTGTTACCTCGGCCTCTCAAAGTGCTGGGATTATAGGTGTAAGCCACTGCACCTGGCCAGGATCCTAAATTCTTGATTTCTAATTTCAGATCGTTGTACTTCTGAATTTTGCTTGGAAGTTGAGGCTTGAGAATTTAGAGCACAAGAATATATGAAGGCCATCAAGTAGTTGAAATTATAAGGAAATAATGCTGTTACAGCTCTCAATATAAAACAAAAATAATCATATGAGAAATTATTTATTTGAAAACTGACAGTTCAGTAAAACTGGGTGTAATAAAAAAAAAAAAAAAACAAGGAGTAGCCCTTGAAGTCCTTTTGCGTTGTAAAATTCTAACAATGTCACAATTCCCATTGATTTTAAAGGGTGACATGAATGGAACTTCTGAATATCCCGAGATTTTAAAAGTATGATACTGGCGATTATCATAAAAATATATTTCCAGAGTAGTCTGAATAGTTGCCTCTTTAAAAAGCATGTTTTCAGCCAGGTGCAATAGCTCAAGCCTGTAATCCCAGCATTTTGGAAGACCGAGGTGAGTGGATTGCCTGAGGTCAGGGGTTCGAGACCAGCCTGGGCCACTTGGTGAGACCCCGTCTCTACAATAAATAAAAAAAATAAGCCAGGCGTAGTAGTGCACGCCTGTAGTTCCAGCTACTTGGAAAGCTGAGATGGAAGGATCGCCTGAGCCCAACAGGTTGAGGCTGTGGTGGCTGTGAGCATGCTACTGCACTGCAGCCTGGGCAACAGAGTGAGACTCCAACTCAAAAAAAAAAAAAAAAAAAGCATTTTTTCTTGCAAAATCTCTAAGGGATTGAAGAAGTCTCTAAGAATCATGGGCATGCTCCTAAGGCAGTACCATGAGCCTTTAGTCTGAAACACTTCATGCTGGCAATCCATGTCTTCTCTGCAGAAATGAGTACCTAAGTCTTAAGAGGAGAGACATACTCCAAAATAACCTGAAGCTGTTAGGAGAGAGGTAGATGGGTATGGTTAGCAGAGCAGAAACAAAGAGAGATGGGTAGAACCCAAGAGAGTTTTTTTGTGTGTGGGCGTGTATGGAAATTAACAGATGATTCTATTATTTATATGAAAATGCAGAAGACCAGTGATAGCTAAGATCATCTTGAAGACAAAGAAGTAGGAAGATTTACACTACAAAGATATCAAAACATTATAAAGCTACAGTAATTAATACAGTATGGTGTTGGTATAAGGATTGATGATAGTCTAATGAAATAGTACAGAGTCCAAAAATACCCATACAAATGTGGAAACTTGACTTTATAACACAGGTGACACTACAGAACAATGAAGATGGGGGTATTTTCAATAAAATCCAACTAGATAGCCTTATAGAAAAAAAATTAAGATCCTCTACTTCAAGCCATATACAAATATCAATTCCAAGTGAATTATACATATAAATATGAAAGGAACAGCAGTAAAGTTTCTAACATAAATATATAAGAAAATCTTCATAATCCTGAGGTTGGCAAATATTTTTTAAACAGGACAAAACACATAACCATACAGAAAAGATAAGTTGGTTTACATTGTAATTAGAAATCTCTGTTACTGGAGGGCACTGTTTAAAAAGTGAAAAGGTGAGTTACAGAGTAGAAGGAGTTATTTGCAATGCACATAACTAAGGACTTGTTTTCAGAATATATCACAAATTCTTACAAATTAACAGGAAAAAGAAAGAAGCTAACTTCACAAATGCAAAAGACACAAACAGGCATTTCACAAACAGTACATCCAAATGGCCAGTAAATAGTAAAAGATACTAAACCTACATAGTCACCAGGGAAATACATATTAAAACCACAGTGAGATACTAATATGTTCCCAACAGAGTGGTGAAAATTAAGAAGACTGACAAAACCAAGAGTTGATAAGGATGTTGAACAACTGAATCTCATAAACCCTACTTATGGAAGTGGTGAAAAACTGATTGACAGTCTCTGTTAAAGCTGAATATATGTATACCCTGTTTCCTGGCAATTCCAGTCTCAGGTGTAGTAGACCCTCGAGAAATGTGTGTGTATGTGCACCAAAAGACAGACATGAATATTCTTAGTATTTCTCATAATAGCTAAACACTGGAAATAACTCAAATGCCCATCAACATTAGAATACACAAATTATGGTTTAGTCATATCATGGGATACTATAAAAGCAAAGAAAATGAATCAACTACTTCTACTCACATCATCCTGGATAAATCTTACAAACATAATGTTGAGTAAAAGAGGACAGACTCAAAATAATACATATAGTCTTGCATTGCCTAACAATGGGGTTACAAACTGAGAAATGTGTTGTTGGGCAATTAAAAAATTTTTTTAAATTTTAAATATGTGGGGTACAATTCAGGAGTAGGTATACAAATGGTCATTATGTAGGTACCCTTGTTGATGAGGTGTGCCCCCTCCCCTGGCAGTTTCCCACTACTGCCAATTCCGCCTCTACCCTCCCCTGGCAGTTTCCCACTATTACCAATCCCTTTCTAATAGTATTACAATATTTGGTCAAGGTCCACTTATGAGTGAGAACATGTGATACTCAGTTCTTTGCTTCTGTGATAAATTACCCAGTATGATAGCCTCTAAGTCCATCCAAGTTGCTGCAAAGTTCATAATTTTGTCCTTCTTTATGGCTGCATAATATTCCATTGTGTGTATGTACCACATTTAAAAAAATCCAGTCATCTTTCAATGGACAGCACGGTTGGTTCCATGTTTTTGCTATTGTAAATAATGCTGCAATAAATATGTGTGTTCAGGTATCATTTTCACAGAGTGATTTGAGTTCCTCTGGGTATATTCCCAGTAGGGGGATTACGGGGTCATATGCGAGGCCAATTTTTAGAACTTTTAGGAATTGCCACACTTTTCCACAGAAGTTGTACTAGTTTACACTCCCACCAACAGTGTAGAAGTGTTCCCTTTTTACTGCATCCTCTCCAGCTTCTGTTGTTCTTTGAGAATGACCATTGATGATGGCCATCCTCACTGAAATTAGGTGGTATCTCAATATGGTTTTAATTTGCATTTCTTTGATGACTAGTGAGGCTGAGGATTTTTTCATGTATCTGTTGGCTACTCACATCTATTCATATCTTTTGCCCACTTTGTAATGGGGCAGTTTATTGTTGTGTAAACATCATAAGAGTGAACTTACACAAACCTAGGTGGTATAACCTACTTCACACCTGGGCTATGTGCTATAGCCTACTGCTTCTAGGCTATGAACCTGTACAGCATGCTCCTGTACCAAATACTGTAGGCTATTGTACCACAGTGGTATTTGTGTGTTTAAACATAGAAAAGGTACAAGAAAAATACAGTATTACAATCTGAAGGTTCCACCATCATATATGCAGTCCTTCATGACCAAAAGATTATGTGGCACATGAGTATCTTGAATGATTTCATCTATATAAAGTTCAAAGGATGGCAAATCGATGGTGCTGGAAATTGAAATAATGGTTACATCTGGGGAGGAGGGAATGGGCACAAGGAGTGTCCACTTCAGGAGTGCTGGTAAGATTCCATTTCTGAAACTGGGTGGTGATCATGTGACTGTGTTCACTTTGTGATAATTCTTTCAGCTGTGCTTTTGTTTCTTCACTTTTCTGTATGTATACTGTATTTCATCAAACAAGTTTAATTTAAAAAAAGAGAGCGGTAACAGGAATTTTTTGTTTTTTGCCCCTCAAGCTTCTCAAATAGAGAATAGAGGAAAAACAGTCCAGAATGTGAATAAGAAGCTCTGGAGGATTTTTCTGATTTAGAGAATGTGGTTCACAGATGAGATAAATAAATATTTTTAACTTAGCCACAAACTCATAGTTATTCATACTAACATGGTACATAGGGTGACTCAATGTTGCCAGGCTCTTTGGGCTGTGGTTCTTCACCTTAAAAGGATAATGTTTATAAACTTTAATACTGTTAAAGGCCAGGAGTTTTAGTCACAGAGCTTTAAGCCATTGAGTGTTGAGCGGATGTTGCTCAGCACAGATACCACTTCTTCCAGAAAGCGCTCCCAGACTCATCAGTTTGGGCTAAGCGCTTTTCTTCTATGCTCCCATGAATCTTTGTTGTGTCCTCCGAGGACTGTGAGCTTTCTGAAGGAGTGACACTATGTTGTTTATAATTAAAATGTCAGTGCCCAGCAAAGTGTCTGGTACTAAACCAAACAAGTACATGAATGAATGTAACTCAGTTGTTCTTAGCAGGGGAGGTGCTTAACTATGTATTGAAGTATTTTATAGATAGATTTGATCACCTCGGAATGTATGATTCTTGTTAGCACTGAACATCAGGATGAGGGATTTGAGACCCTTTGTAGACACTTGCCTTTTGGTTCTTGTTGTAGTTAAGTTTTACCAAAATAGTAAGCTCTTGAAAAAGCTTAGTATTCCTGCTTCTAGAGCAAATCACTTTTCTCAAAGTAACAGTATGCTCACCTTGAAGTTACTCTAAAAATTGTGAAATCAGGTCTTTTCCCTGATAACAGAGCACATAGAGTGATATTTTAAAATTTCTCCTGAATCATTTATAACTAAAAGCCAACTTTATAGCAAAGTTGTTATAGGTAATTCTCAAATTTTAAGAGTTTTGGTATTTATTGTACAAAGCTCAAATGTGTACCATTATGATAATTATAATCAAATAAAGAAGTCTGGCTTGGATTTTAGGTTTTTGCCATTGTTATGCTTTCTGTCGAATTTACTTTAAAAAAATGAAATTTTGACATTGGATTCATAAGAACAGATGTCTATGTCATACCCCAAGTATAAATTGTTTAATGACAATGCCTAAACCAGACAACCTGAGTGAAGACAAATGAAATTCTTCCTTTTGTGTTGGTCATTGTGTGAAGGCAATCATAGATAAATCTGTGTCCCAAGACGAGATGTGTGCAATGGATGCCAGTCCTTGAATTTCATCATTTTGTGCATTTAAATGGATAGGCAGAAGACTACTGGGCCCTTTCATTTTGAAATCCCCACCATTTTCAATACAATTTCAGTTGTCACCTTTTCTCAAGGCTCTGTTTCTGTGTCTTTTTTAGTGGAATACTTCTGCTTCAGCAGGTAGGTTAGGTTTCCATATTTGTGGCCTACAGGCCAGATTCCAAAAGCTCGTTGATATTTTCTGTATGTCACAGCACACTTGGCTTTTGGGTGGTTTCTGCCTCATAGTCATACTTGCTTTGTAAAGACCTCTAACTTTGAGGCTTTTCATATATAATTGCATAATAGATATTTTAGACATATGGAAGAACAGCATGAATATGTGTCTCATATCAATATAAATGGCATTAGGTCTCCATGTGTCTCAGTTGTCTATCTTTAGGGCTATGAAATATGTATGTTTGCCAGGTAAATAATTCAGTGTTATTAGTAACTTATTTGTGAAGTGATCTTCATTTGTGTTATTATGAAATATAGAGTCAGGTCATTTTTTTACACACAAAGATATTTATTACAAATTAGGAAAGGCTTAGTGTTTATCTGTTTGTTTTTAGGGACAGGCTGTCATTCTGTCACCCAGCTGAAGTGTAGTGGCATAATCATAGCTCACTGTAGCCTTGAGCTCTTAGACTCAAGGGATTCTTCTACTTCAGCTTTACAAGTAGATGGAATAGCAGGTGTGCACTACCACACCTGGCTAATTTTACTATTTTTTAGAGATAGGTCTCTTTGTGTTCCCCAGGCTAGTCTCAAACTCTGGGGCTCAAGCAATCCTCCCAGCTCCGCCTCTCCAGTAGCTGGGACTCCAGGTGTGTACCACCATGCCCAGCTTGAAAAGCCTTAGTTTTATTAGATACACTTTCAATATGTATTAATATCTCATATTTTGGGTTTATTTTTCCTAATTTAGGTAGGCAATATTTTCTTGTTTTGCCGTACCACTTAATTTTTGGAAGTTTTTCATTCTCCTGCTAGTCTAATTGTTTTCAGATTTATTTGTCTATGGAATAGTTTTTATACTATGATATCATGGCTGAACTCCAAAATGAATTAATGAGATATCATAGCAGATTGTAAACTTGAATTAAAATTGATGGAAAAATAAAGAAAACCTTACAAACTAATTGCTGTGAGACTCTTATGCTTTGAAAACTATAGCAGAATGGAAAAAATAATGATAACATATTAGAAAAAGTAGGATTATCCGGGCTCGGTGGCTCAGCTTGTAATCCCACGCCTTTGGGAGACTGAGGTGAGTGGATTGCCTGAGCCCATGGGTTCGAGACCCACCTGGGCAGCAAGACCTCATCTCTACAATAAATCAAAAAAAATCAGCCGGGCTTGGTAGCACATGCCTGTAATTCCGGCTACTTGGAAGGCTGAGGCGGAAGGATCGTCGGAGCCCAGCAGGTCGAGGCTGCAGTGGCCGGGAGCGGTCACTGCACTCTAGTCTGGGCGACAGAGTGAGACTCCAACTCAAAAAAAAAAAAAAAGAAAAAGTAGGATTACTATAAAAGCAGTAAGAAAGATACTATTTAAAATGAAGTTAAAAAGACTTTCAGTGAGAGCAGTGGTTTTATTTCTTATCACATTCATTTAATATATGGACAGTGTTTTATAGTTAGATCTGCATGCCAGATGCAACATCCAGTTATATCTTTATATTTTGTTTTTAATGCAGAGAAGTACAAAATTCCTTTTTCACACAGATATGTTGAATGAGAAGGAAAAATATATAGACTATTTTGCAACAGTTAGATACTCTTGAATAACAACTATTCAAAAAGCGTTTAATTATTTAATTTCCAACAGCAGCTCATTTCTTTTTCTTTTTTTAATTAAAAAATTTTTTAAAAATTATTTTTATTTTAAAGATATGGGGTACAACTCAGGGTTAGGTACGTAAGTGGTCATCATGTAGGTAAAGTTGGTACTCTTATTGATGTTATGGTTCCCCCTCTCCTGGAAGTGTCCCACTACTGCCAATCCCTTTCTCTCTTTTTTTTTTTGAGTTGGAGTCTCACTGTGTCACCCAGGCTGGAGGGCAGTGGCATGCTGCCAGCCACAGCAGCCTCGACCTGCTGGGCTCCTGCGATCCTTCCCCCTCAGCCTTCCAAGTAGCTGGAACTACAGGCACGCGCTACCATGCCTGGCTAATTTTTCATTTATTGTAGAGACGAGGTCTTACCAAGTTGCGCGGGTGGGTCTCGAATCCTCGGGCTCGGGCAATCCTCTTGCCTTGGCCTCCCAAAGTGCTGCGATTATAGGCTGAGCCAATGCCAATCCCTTTCTTATAGTATTATGATAAATGTTCAGGGTCTGCTTATGAGTGAGAGCATGTGGTATCATTTACTTTTCTAGAGCCCAAATTCTCTGAATATTTAGCTTCATTTTGAAATACTTTGGATTTTGAGTACATGAATATTACAACTTACATTCTGGGAGCATAATTTTACTAGATGAGCAGTGTTTTAGTTTTATTTCTCTCCATTCCAGCCTAATAATTCAGTAAGATCTAAATCCAGCTTTACTATTTTCTTTATAAAATGCTTTAAAATGAACAAACAGGAGGAGAGAAAGAAAGAGAAGAAAACAGTGGTGAAGTCACTTAAGAATAACAAGTAAATGCAGAGTAAGCCAGGGATTGTGACAAAATCTTAGCTACTTCTATGTTTTGGAATTTCCAGTGGGACATGCCGATGGCTAGAGGTAATAATGGAGGAAGTCCAGTCTAGGACAGTAAAAAATAATGATAAAATTGATAGTTGATCCGCTCTTAATTATCATCAAGTGTTTGAAATTTTTTAAAATTCCACTGATAAAATACTTCTCTTTTAAAGACTGGGGTAGACCACGCCTACCTGCCACACCCTGCCCCTTGGTATACCACTGGTTTCTGATATATTTAAAAAATAAAGAGATTGGGCTCAGCTCAGCCTGTAATCCCAGCACTTTGGGAGACTGAGGCGAGAGGATTGCCTGAGCCCGCGGGTTCAAGACCAGCCCAGGCAACTTGGCGAGACCTCGTCTCTAAAAAAAATAAAAAATAAGAAAAAATTAGCTGGGCATGGTAGCACATGCCTGTAGTTCTGGCTACTTGGAAGACTGAGGCTGAAGGATCATCTGAGCCCAGCAGGTCGAGACTGCAGTGGCCGTGAGCATGCCACTGCACTCCAGCCTGGGTGATGGAGTGAGACTCCACCTCAAAAAAAACAAAAAAGAAAAGAAAATGCTGAAACAGAGTTACAAAAATTTTGAAAGATTTTTAATGTTTTCATTTAATACATCAACTCTTTTAGTACAAAAGAAGGTTGACCTATTCCTAGGATACTTGCATAATTTATAAAATTATTAATTCACAGTAAACTATGATGAACGACTGACTTTCAGCCCTGTCAGTGTACCTCTTGTGACTATGCATAGGGTCCTTTTTACAATGTTCTTTGTGATCATGAGGCCTGAACCATAGACTCTTTTCACTGCTGTTTCTTTATCCATTGCACCCCCTAAGCCAGAATGGGCCCTGTTTAATTGGTAACTAATTGCCTTAAAGGTATCTTGAGAATAATAAATTCTTGGAAACTATCAACAAATGTATAACAAAAGCTTTAGAGCATGAAATTCAGAAAATGTTTTCTTTATTTTTTAAAAGCAATTAATTAAATAACCAAGCTTGGTTCTACTGACCTTATTAATTTACTTTAATTTCAGAATCCTGCTGACCCACTTTTGAAGATGTGATGCGCTAGTTAGGTTTTTGAGAACTACAGATGTGAGATTTATCATCTATATCTCAATTATGATTTTATTATTTACTTAATTTGAAGGACAGAGAAGGTCAGGCATGGTGGCTCATGCCTGTAATCCCAGCACTTTGGGAGGCTGTGGTGGGAGGATGGCCTGAGGCCAGGAGTTCAAGAACAACCTAAGCAACAAAGTGAAACCTCATCTCTGAAAAAAAAAAAAAAAAATTAGCTAGGCATGTTGTTGTGCACTTGTAGTCCTAGCTACTCTAGAGGCTGAAGTGGAGGATCACATGAGCTCATGAGTTCAAGGCTGGATTGTGCTGTGATCATGCCACTGTACTCCGGCTTGGGCAAAAGAGTGAGATTCCCTTCTCTAAAAATAGAAGAGGAACAGAGAAGAAAAGGTAGGGATTAAACATAAATTTCAGATAGACTGTATAAGGATTAGTGAAATTATGCCTCTTATAAAGCAGAATTATTTGTTTATAGAATTCTAGTACATGTGAATAAAAAAGAATAGTCACTAATACCTTCTAACATTTATTTGAAATGTTAACAGAAGTAGATAATATTTGAAATTAAAGCTTAATTTATAGAATTACTTATCTTCTCTTAAAACTGTTATCAGCATCCATAAGCTTAAGTTATATATTTTTATTTTCCTGTTTTTGAGAGTCCATATTTGTTTTCAGCATGAACAATATTAAACTGTACAATTTCTGAAGTACTCTAAGTTTCTCAGCTACTCTTATTTCCAGATAAGAGTAAAAAATGTAAAAAACATTTTAAAAGTTAAAAAAAAAAAAAATCTTGGTAAGCAATGTAACTCAAGTGTTTTGCACCTGAGAGTGTATTTGGCCGACTTAACTGAGGGCAAAAGCACTAGTGTGATGATGACATCTCTGATGAATTTTTCTTGGACCCAGTGTTACTGATAATGTTGATTTGTGGGCTAGCCTTCTTCACCACTTGGTCCATCTTCAGTGCCAATCAGTGACTATGATCCAATTCATGGCAACATTTTTTAAATTTAATAGTTGTCAGCACTCAAAATTGAGTACAGTTCTTTGGAGAGTACCTGAAGAGAAAGGCTTTCCGTCAAGGCATTTGTACCTACATTTGGGATTTATTGTAGCAGAACATGCTTCTTTGATTTGATTAGAGCTAAGTTATCTGATCTTTTGAGGACATACTGCATCTTCATATTTTTCCGCATTAAGCAATGGTCAACGGAAAAAAAATGACTTTACTTTGAATCCTAAATAAGTTTTAATGACTTTAGAAGAATGCCATCTGTGCCAGGTAATTTAGGCCTAAGAAACAAATATCCTTGTATAGATTGTGTATTTGAAAACAAAGTAATAAAATATCTTTTTGTTTTTAAGCTGTAGTTCTCAACTTCTCTTCCAACCTGTTTGAAAGTCTGTTCACTATCTCTATTTTGAGTATAAACAACTCAAGAATATGTACTCTTGTTTTTATTTCTTTTGCAAAGTACTAATCAAACTCTTGATGGTTAAAAAACATGTGATAATAATGATTTTTGCTTTTTGTTGTTCTTCTTCATAAGATTTTTTTTTCCCCAGGGCAAGTTGATGAGGACATTTTTGACCACCTGATTTTTACCTGCTGCCATTGACTTTTCCTTTTTGAAGTATGACTAAGCTTTTGACAGCTTCTTCTTTGGTAATTCATAGAAGAAAAAGCCTTCAGGAAAAGTACTTTATTTTGAGGAGTGACAAAATTTCTTTGTTGTTTGTTTTTTGGAATTGTGTTATAGAAAATTATGAAATTGTAATGACTAAGTGCATATTTTTGAAGGTTTTTACTTTGCTTATTTTGTTCATAAAAAACAAAAAAACAAAAAAACAAGCAGACCAGTAACTGTTAACCCTAATTTATTTTTACTCTTCAAGTGACATTACTTTTAACTGGCTATATTTGGATAATAAAAGCCATGGATTTTAAACCACTTAGTAATTTGGTT
Source organism: Carlito syrichta (assembly GCF_000164805.1). Classification (NCBI taxonomy): domain Eukaryota; kingdom Metazoa; phylum Chordata; class Mammalia; order Primates; family Tarsiidae; genus Carlito; species Carlito syrichta. Next base: position 469,380 of record NW_007087380.1, on the reverse strand, counting down.
TCATTTTTAACACAAATAACACCTTTTCATCCATTTTATATAAACTTCAAGCAACATATGTTTTAACTTACTGCCAAATAAGAAGAAATGTGTTACATTAAAGTGCATGTTGTTTGCTTGCGCATTTGGAAATACCATTCATTTTATAGCAATTTTGAGTTATTTTTCTGTCACTTTGTATTCCTATTCAAAGAGACATACAGAAACCCTCACTCAAAACAACTCCCTTAGGGTTTACTCTTAGATGTCAGTAGACATGAACAGGAGGTACAGTATACAACAGGCTTAGGTCGTAGAAATGTCAACTCTTGGGGACTTGCATTTATTATTATCCTTTGAATTGTGTCCTCTTGATATTTTTTGAGTGGTATTTTAATATATTTCTTTTATGTTTAGGTGGGCAAGATAGAGATACCACCTCACTTTTTTCTCTTGTTCCCTCTGATCATATATTAAAAAAAATGAGATACTCTCATTTTTTAGGATTTGGTTCAGATTTTAAAACTGTGTGTTACTAAGGCATAATGGCCATATGGAATATGTAATGTTGCTAACATAAAAAGCTAGGGCATAAAAATGGAAACTTTTTCAATGTTAAGATGCACTTCAAAGTGTTTGATGTTTGTAAATTAATGAAAAAAATATTTTTTAAAGTCCTTTTCCCTTAGCATCTTAAGTTGTACCAAGAGAACATGGTTTCTGTTAGAGAATACAGATCAGAGTTACCTAAAACATACCAATTAGTATAAAAAAGAGAGACTATGTTATGGCAGATAAGGTTTACACAAAATGTGTGATTAGTAAATGAGAAAATTTGAAAACACCCCCCAGGAAGCCTTCCCTGGCCTATCTCACCTCTTGCCCTGCTGGGTTGGATGTCTGGCTGTGAAGTTCTTTGTCAGAATCCTGTGCTGAGCCCATGATTCCTGTCAGTGGGCTCCTTGAGGGCAGGGTCTGTAGTTTATTTGACTTAGAGTTCTCATCCATGCCACACAGTAGTTGCTTAGAAAATTTATTTTGAATGAATGTCAGGTGTGGAGTGATGATAGTGAGACCCTAATTATGTCCACATTCATGTAAAATCAAAATGAGCAGCATATTTAGATTTGAAAATAGTCTCACTACTTTTTAAAGAAACAAATGCCTCTGCAGTCTTTTATAAGTGTTGATATTTATAATTTTTGAGGACGGACTAGAAAGAGTGCATATACGTGAAGTTAAAAAAAAATCATTGCGGTTTTACAATATGTAAAAAAAATCATGAAAATGTATTGTCAAAACATGGCTTTGTTTTGGGTTTTAAAAATTTTTTGTAATGTTAATTTTAATACCGTCCTTTAAGTGGTGGCCAAGGATGTCAATCAGAAGCAATTCTTTTTTTTTTTCTGAGTTGGAGTCTCACTCTGTCGCTCAGACTGGAGTGCAGTGGCCACTCCCGGCCGCCGCAGCCTCGACCTGCTGGGCCCCGGCGATCCTTCCGCCTCCGCCTTCCGAGGAGCCGGAACTACAGGCGCGCGCTACCACGCCCGGCTGATTTTTTGATTTATTGTAGAGATGAGGTCTCGCCAAATTGCCCGGGCGGGTCTTGAACCCGCGGGCCCAGGCAATCCACTCACCTCAGCCTCCCCTCAGCCTCCCAAAGCACGGGATTACCCGGCTGAGCCACTGAGCCTGGCTCAGAAGCAATTCTTACTCGCTGCTAGTTGTTGGCAAGTTACATGAGCAAGGCAGATTTGGGCCAGGCTGAGATGAATGGTCAGACTTAATTCTTTAGTAGCAGTCACAGTGTAGTTCCAGCAGTGGTGTGTACATTTCTCATTCCCTATGAATTTTAAGTCCACAGGGAACTCCATGTGAACAGGATCAGCCAAAATTTGATTCCCCTTCTATTGTGTTGCTGTTGAGTAGATCTGGTTTCATTTTTATTATGATGAAATCAGATTTCACCTACCTTTAATTACATCTTTTGGCAGTATCTCTTTCTTACGGAATCTAGTATCTAGTAACTCAAAGTAGAGAATAATAAATAATCCTTTACCATGAATTCAGCAAAGTTTTTTTCCTTCTGCCGTAAGAATAAGACTATAGTTGCGCTGGGCCATAACCAAGTTAATACTTTTTAAAATGCCAAAGCATTTGAAGTTTTTCAGATTTCTGTTGTAAAAGTCCTCTGTACAATTTTACACTATCCTTTATTATTGACTAATCTATACATTTGACTATTTAATTTAACCAGCATTATTATACTTTACCTCTAGAATAAATTGAGGCTTTTTAAATGAATTGATCCCTTACTATCCTATAACAATAAAGCATATTCAGCACTCATATTTTTTCAGATACTATTGCACAGTGTTGTCAATATTTGAAGAGAAGAACAGCTGTTGTCTAGTGAGTGAGGGTTAAAGGTAAACACTCCCTACTGATTCAAAGAAATACAGGCACCCATCTTATTATGTATGTGTAAGTAGAGCTCAGTAGATTTCATGTATATTTCATAGAGTAATAACAGCAGTTTCTACTTTTGACTAATATACCCTTCAGAGCCCATCTTTGTAGGTGACTTGTGCCATGTGCCCTCCAGGCACTCAATACATGTTAACTGATGATGAGAAATGAAGATCCTTGCTTTACAGTTCTGTACATGGGACAACCAAACCTTTTAGGTAGAGTTAATTAATATCTGGTGGCCTTCTACTTTCATAAGGGACTATGACTTTGAATTCTCTCTCTTCATCATAGACAAATTTGTAAAGTCACAAAAGTAGTACCCCAGTTTTAAGCTTGGGAAATGATGTTTAAATGATTAAAGGTGGCCCATGGTAATGTAAATTCTTCATTCTATTGGCTGCTTAAGTCTAGGCTTCAAGGGACTCTCATACACTGATTTACTTGTAAGTGAGAACCTCCAGTGCTTCTGGCAGTGTTATTTGTTGGTACAATTTGTTGCATTATTATTGTAACAGTAGATTTAGAAGTTAAGTGTCAGCCTTTGGCTGAAATTATCTTCTAGTAAAATAATTTTCAGGTTTAGGGTGTTTTTTTTTTTAATTGGAAAGGGAGAAATATCTTCATTTATTATTCATAGCTACAGTACATTTGTTATGATTCTTTTGTTTAAAAATGAGACAATATGAATTAATATCAACTATAGTTTTAAAGGCTCCAAAGTAAATCAGAAAACTTATTTCATCTGTCTTCATAAATTATGGTTTTAAATTTTATTAGCTGATTGAATATTTCACCCCAGTTAATTTTGGGAATGTTGACAGATAACTACACATCTCTGTTTCACTGGAAATACTTTGTCTCTTTATTTTTCATTATCAAAAAAATAAATAGTATAGGTTGGACAGTGTTAATTTTTCATAAGTGGAAAAGGACATGCCATAGTAGTAGGTAAGGATGGAACAGGGTACTTGGGATAAGAAATAAAAAATGAATGTGTACAGCCCTGTTTGTGGGGTGGGATAGATTCAGGGAATTCACTCTTTCATGTTTAATTTGGAATTCACTCTTTCATGTTTAATTTTTCCAAACTAATTTTTTTCCATGTGGGCATGAGAAAAGGTAAGAGAAAGAGTAAAAAAAAAGTCTCATTTTGTGAAAAAAAAAAAAAAAGAATTTGTTATAGATGTATCCAAGCTGGGTCCTAACATGCAGATCAATTTAGACACTTGCCAGCCAGGGGGGCAGGGTAGAGTCTTCTTACCAGAAGCAAAAGCTGGAGTCTAGGCCAGTGGTGAAGGGGGGACCTGTGTGGGGAAGGGAGCAGGACTGTAGAGGAGAAAGATGTGATAGTGTTAGATTGGAAAGAAAGGCCATTCATTATAGAGACAGCCTGGAATAGACATCAGTGATCGTGATGTGTAGTTAGGACATAAGCATTTTGTGGCAAGAGTTTGATTCTTATTTCCTTTAAAGTAAATTTCTACCCTGGGGAGCCCCCTGGGAGTTCAAGTATGCATCTATTGAGAGAGATCAGTCATAATGAACTTTTATTTATTATTATTATTTGTCAGAAAAGGAGCAATGCTTAACCTCTCTAGATAGCTTCAATACCATGACATGACATTGGGTTGTAGAGTTGGCCAGATTATATCAACATTTAAAAAGGGAGCTACTTATTTTCTTAGTTTTGATGATGACCCATGTAAAATATTTTTAAAATGATCTAGTATGAAGTTAGGCTCCTACACATAGAAATTGAAGTAAAAGAAGCTATTTATGAACTAACAGAGGAGGTTGATTAATCCTTTGCTAAAGTAGACATCAGGAAGTACATCAGTACTCATAGATAGAAATACACATATGCATTCTCTGTGTAAGGTTTAGATCTATATAGCTAAATATATTCATTAGTATCACTTAGGAGATGCTCTTTCTTTTGTGATGTTTCTTTGGCAAAAACTAGCAGTTCTGTTAGCAGTGGTTTTGATGATAAAATCCAGTAATTCAAGAGGTTGGCTTATTCAACTAACAACTGCTACCGTGGGCAATTGCTGGACCAACTGCAAGGGGTCTGTTTTCTTGAGGCCTGGAAAGCTGTTCTGTTTGCTAAACAAAGGAATTGTTGATTTCAGTGATTTAATTCCCCTTTTGGCTAAAGGCTGCTGAATGAAAACAGTGCTTATTTGGGAAGGAATCTGTTGCTAAGGCAACTGATATCTCCTTAATTATTGGCCAATATTCCCATATGAGATTGGTCTCTTTTGATTGTTGAAAATAACCAAATTATCCTGAGCACTTTCAAGTCTTAAATTTGGTGGTGATGGTAGGGGATAGAGGAAGGATTTCTCTCAAGTATATAATCAAATATCTCCTCTTTGGGTTGGCATAGTGAAGGCACTGTGTTTGTGGGGCTCAAAAAATGTAGATAACACATATTTGAAAAATCTCCTTCATTGTAAGAGATCTTATTACTTAACACCAGTTACAGTTCTGAGATTAATGATCTATGTTCAGTCTTTTTTAAAAAATTGAATTCTTTGATGTCTGTAAGAAAATATAGTATGTCTAATCATTTATTTATCCTCAGGAATAAACAGATAAAGGAGAAATGTGTATTATTGAGTAATTATGTTAACAGGGACTGTCTTCAGAACTGTCTACAGTCATTTATGTGAATTTCTTTACTTGAATGTTTCTAGTAGTGTAGATGCTGACCTTGGAGAGTGACCTCTTTCCTGCCTAGTACTTTGTAGGATCATGTAAAAGACCTATGGTCTCTTGTCTCTTGGCAGAGCAATTGTTTGATCATTTAAAATTAATTGAAGCTTTGAATATGGCCAGGCTCAAGTTCTAGTGTATTCATATCATACTTTGTAATTGCTCTCTTCTAGTGTAAAGGACCCTACTAAGGAATCAGTACAGTTCTTACAAAATGGGAGTTTGTCTTTTATAATTTTATTGTATGTCTTTTAAATACTTATTGTGTATCATAGCGATTACACATTATCTCATCTCCTTACAACAGAATGGGAATTCACTGTTCTTTGGTACTTGTCCTCTGAGAATCCTGGTGAGCATTGATGAAATTCTTCTAATATTACTCAGGGTGTCCCAGATCTTCTAGTTGAGTGAACGTAAGGTTCTGAAATGTGACTGATTGTGATTTCTGTGCTGTGGAACCATGTGGATTTTGCAGGAGTCTCACATGAAAGGCTTTTTGGCACAATAGTACTGGGTAAAATCTGTCTTGTGATACTTTTAAATGGTTATAGTTCTTACTCAGGATTAGTCTTTCCATGTTTCATTCATAGGAATGACATTGGCTTTATACCTTGGGAACTGAATATAAAAAGCTTTGTACTGTGTATTGGAACGATACTTGAGTTGGATTTCATGTACATATTTATTATCTATTCTAGACTTGTGGAATTTCACTCTTCATTTTAAATAGCTTCAAGAAGTAAATACAAATAAGATTCATTTTAGGAAAATATTAAAATACATGAAAGGGACAATAGCCTGCAACATTGTTTACTAAAACATAAGCACAGAGCCACAGAATATAAGTTCGAAGCGGTTACTGTCCCTATGTATCTCTTCAGTATCGTTGATCTAGTTCTCATGAATGAGTTTTGCAGTATCTACTGAACTTTCTTGCATCTCAGACTACAAATATAAGCATATGGTTACATCTGTGATACGTTTTGAATTAACCTCCTTTATCAGAATTCCTCTGAACATGTCTTATTTAAAATACATTGAAGTCCGAACTATCAGACATTGTTTTTTGAAAAACATTTTTGTACTGTATTTTTCAATTCCATGATTTGTATAACTTTTTCAAAGATTTTTTTTTAGTCATCTAATTTATGAGATTAATTTTTTCCTGGATTATTTTAGGCAAAAAACTTTTTTAAAAGGTTATACAAAAAGAGCTAATATCTCTATGTTGATGATGTCATAAAAATTTGTTCTAAGTTATTGTGTATGTAAAATTCTATGTATATCAATGTTGCTTTGTTTTGCCACATAATAGTTGATTCCATTTTCTAACAAAAAGATAGCATTTTATCATTTTCCCAGATTCATTGAAGATCAAAGATGTAGAGAGAATATTTTGTTAGAATTTTCTTACTAACTTTCAATTTGTATATATTTTCATATTCAGTGTGACTATTTTATATACATACCTATGACAGATCTTAATCTTTACGCATATCTCTATGACAATATTCTTTCTTTCTGCAGTGTTAGGTTTTTTTCCTTCAATTTAGGCATAGTTAATTCAGAATTTTGTTTATCTTTATTTATAACCGTGTATGATATCTTCTTTTGAGAAAGCATCAATATTCCTGCTCCTGGACACTTCTTTTAAGAAAGCACTGACACTCCTGCTACTGGATGAGATGGAATTGTTGGCTGTACATTATGTGTGTGTGCAGCACAGGATATAAAGGAGAAATGTTCCATCACAATTTTGAAAGGGTCTATTTAAAATGCTACCTATTTCTAGTAGAATCTAGAACTGTAATTTGAAGCACGAGTGAGAAAAGAGACTTGTAGGATTTACGTTTTCTATCTCCTGACTGGTTATACTGACTGAATAACTTCTACTTAAGCTTTAGCTCAATCAAGGGCTTGGACAAATTGAAACACTGGGTCTATTCAGGGAATATTTTCATGGGTGTGGTTCAAATGTCTGAATTAGGTCATATATTAGGCAATATAAAAGTTACAGAAGCCTTGCCTCAGGCAAAAATTACCAGATAGATCCACATTTATCTCTGGTGTTTCCAACTTACCAGTCATAACTTATCATTTGAATTGTCTCTTCCCTCCTGTAAACCCTGCCCTGTGCCCTGTGCACCCTCTAAGCAATGAGGATGCTCATCTTTGGCACTCCCAGCCTGCTCTCCTTTTCCTGTTCCCTTTCCCACATCAAGTCTTCTGTATCTCCTGTGCCCTTTCCACTCCCTTTAACAATGGCCATTGTTTTATTTCAATTGTTCTGCATCCATTCTCCTCGGAATTAATCAGACACACTCATCATTATTAAATGGATAATGGTTGATAATGTGTTACCTTTTTCTGATTTTCCATGTTACTTGGATTTTTAGCTTCCTCAGTTTTTTAGGGACAAACATTTCAAATCATGCCACCTGGAGTGGTGGTGACTGGACCTGGGTTTAGATACCATTTCAAGCTAGTTGATTAAGGTATTAATTTTAAAGGAAAAAGCACACAGAGCCTACTTTCAATATTTAACGCCCATTTTCAATATTTAGCAATTTAAGTATGAAATTTCAACTGTCCCATAAGGAGAGCTTATTTTATTTTATTTATTTGAGTAGGGGGTCACACTTTATCACCCAGGCTGGAGTGCAGTGGCACAATCACACCTCACTGCAGCCTTGACCTCCTGGGTTCATGTGATCCTTCTACCTCAGTCCCAGTAGCTGGGACTATAGGCATGTGTCACGATGCTTGTTTAATTTTTTTAGAGACAAGGTCTTGCTATGTTCTCCAGGAAGGTCTTGAACTCATGGGCTCAAGCAATTCTCCTGCCTCAGCCTTCTAAAGTGTTGGAATTACAGGCAAGAGCTACTGCACCAAGCCGAAAGCTTATTTTAGAAGAGAGAAGTCAAAACTTTATTCAATAATTATGATCCATAGTAAAATATACTCTAGTTTCATATTTTTAGCCAATTAAATGAAAATATTTAAATAAAAATGTTGTATATTAGTAGGATGTGCAATTTGAGAGGATAGAAAGTATTTCTTTTTTTTTCTCTTCTAATTATTTTTAATCTTCATGGTGGTGACTACTGATTTGCTCTATGCTATAATTCTTTGTCACAATTTTATTAGCATAAGTTGTAGGTAAACACTTATTTGTTAAATTATGAAGAAGGCATTTTTATTCTGTTTCATGTTATTTTTCTCACCCAAAAATGCAACAAAGAAAGAAATAAAGTCTATTCAAAAAAGGTTATTTCATTATTAAAAACAAAATTACTGGGCAGGGTGCAGTGGCTTATGCCTAGATTCCCAGCACTTTGGGAGGCTGAGGCGGGAGAATTGTCTGAGGCCAGGAGTTCAAGACTAGCCAGGAGTTCAACAAAGCGAGACCCTGGCTCTGCAAAAAATTAAAATTGTAAGCAGGCATGGTGGTGCATACCTGTAGTCCTAGCTACTCAAGAGGTTGAGGCAGAAGTATTGTTTGAGCCCAGGAGTTCAACATTACAGTGAGCTATGATTGTGCCACTTAACTTCAGCCTGGGCAACACTGAGAGACTCTCTCTCCAAAGAGAAAAAGAGAGGGAGAGGAGAAATAGAGAGAGAGAGAGAGAGAGAAGAAAGAAAGGAAGGAAAGGGAAGGATATAATGAGTGCTTTTTCCTAAGATATATATAGTCTACTGAGAAATCAGATACCCACTTATGACACAACTTATTAGGAAGCCAGGGTAATTTTAAGTTCCAAGATATGTGAAAAAGTTAACAGTCTCAGGGTTCAGAGAGAAAAGAGAAATTACCATAGGCTTAAGATATCAAAGAAGCTTTAGTTTAAACTTTGATGGGTAGAGGAATCTTTGAGATCTTAACATGCTCCAATCAAAATTAGCCCAAGGATGTTGCATGCAGTAAACAGGAAAAAAAAAGAGCAAAAACATTAGCTTCTAGGGTTCCTCATTCGTCCACATAAAGCTCATCAAAACCTAGGGGCTGGATTCCTATTTTCAAGTACCTTGTTCTTAGCTCATGCTGCTATGACAAAAATACCATTGACTGGTTGGTTTAAACAGTTGACTTAAACAGTTCTAGAGGCTGGGAAGTTCAAGACGGAGGTGCCTGGAGAGTCTGTTCCTCGTGGGGGCTCACTTACCAGCTTGTCTTAGAAGGCTGTTTTCTCCTTAGGTCCTCATGTGACCTTTTTTGATGCTTGCACTTGGGGTGGGGAGAGAGATCAATTGATCTCATGTCTCTTCCTTTTTTTATAAGGCCACAAATTCCATCATGAAGGCCCTATCCTCCTGAACTTATCAAAAACTTATTACTTCCCAAGGCCCTACCTCCAAATGCCATCACATTAGGGTTAGCATTTCAGCACATGAATTTTGGAGGGACACAAACATTTAGATCATCAGACACCCAGAGCTTGTCTGTGTTATGGTCAGTTCCACCTTTGCTTTGGTTCCCTGCCTTCCCCCAATACCCTGGAAGAAAAGATACACTATTCAGGTAACTTAGGGCTTAGTCCAGACTTAATTTAAGACCCTCCATTTAGGATCATATAGTTGAATGAATTCATATTTCAGGTACTTATAAATGTTTTTATATTTTTGTTTAACTGTTTCCTCAGAATTAGCTGTTTTGAAAAAAATCGGCTTCCCCTATGACTCCATAGAAGTGACTTTAGATAAATGTAGTTTGTTTATTTAACAGTCACTTAATGGATGCCTATTATGTGCTTCTTTCTGACTTTTGGCCTATGAGTTTATTCAATTTCATGTCCATGTACTTCTTACAAGGACAGTATTGAGGTAAGGTCTTTAAGTTTCTCTGCATCCTTGCCAGCATTTGGTATTGCTGCTACTTTTTATTTTAGCTGTTTTTATAGGTGTATAGTCCTATCTTATTACGGTTTTAATTTGCATTTCCTTAATGGTTAGTGATGGTGAAGTTCTTTTTTTATAGTTATTTGCCATCTATATGTCCTTTTTGGTGAAATATCTGTCCATGTCTTTTGCCCATTGTGTTAATCCATTTTGTGTCGCTATAAAGAGATACCTGGGCCAGGTATTTTATAAAGAAAAGAGGTTTCTTTGACTCGCAGTTCTGTAGGCTGTACAAGAAGCATGACACCAGCGTCTGCTTCTTCTGAGGGTTTTTAGGTACTTCCACTCATGGCAGAAGGTGAAGGAGAACTGATATGTGCAGAGATCACATGGCAGGGGGTTGGAGATGCCAGTCAGTTTCTAACAACCAACTCTCACAACTCTATTGGCTCACAGGAACTGATGGAACAAGAATTCACTCATTACCACAACGATGGCACCAAATCATTCATGGTTTGTCCCCATAACCCAAACACCTCCTATTAGGTCACCCTTCCAAAATTGGGGATCAAATTTCAACATGAGGTAGAAGGGATCAAACAAACCATATCTAAACTAGAGTGCCCATTTACTGATTGGATTTTTTATAATTGAGTTTTGAGAATTTTAAAATATATTCTACATACTAGTCTTTTGTTAGAAATGTAGTAGTTTGCAAATATTTTCTCTTAGTCTTCAGCTTATCTTTTCATCTTCTTATGGGGCATTTACTGAGCAAAGGGTTTTTTTATTTTGATGAAGTCTAATTTATCTGTTTTTCTTTGTGGGTTGTGCTTTTGGCATCAATTCTAAGAACAATTCTGGATAGTTCTAGATAGCTTTAGATCCTGAAAATTTTTTTCCTGAGTTTTTGTCAAAAAGCCTTAGAGTTTTATATTTTACATTATCTGTCATCCAGCTTGAATTAATTTTTTTATTAAGGTGTGAGGTTTTGGTTGAGATCCACTTTTTTGTTGATGGAGTCCAGTTGCTCTATTCTTCATCATAACAGTCTTCATCACTGTCATCTTCATGTTGAGTAGGTTGATGAGGAGGAGGTGGAAGGTGAGGAGTTGGTATTACTGTCTCAGTGGTGGCAGACGCAGAAGAAAATCCATGTATAAGTAGACCAGCGCAGTCCAAACCTGTGTTGTTCAAAGCTTACCTGTACTTCCTACTTAAAATGCCATTTTGTCTCCATTAAATTAAGGAGAAGAAAAGGAGTTTAACTTTGTGCTTGTTTCAAGGAGAGTACAAATGACTAACTGCTAAGTAGTAGGGGTTTATAAGAGAGAAAACTGAACAAGGAAAGTTGAAATTCAAGGAGAGTTGAAGACTGTTTGCATATCTCATCCTTCTACACACTATATTGATTTCTATTTAAGAATTGTTCTCATTCCTTTAGGATTTTGTGATATGAAAGGATGATTCTCTTCCTTGTGTATGAGACAATTTTTTCCCCCCAGTGATTTAAATATAGTAAATAGTTTTTCATATTTTTTCTGATTATGCTTGCTTTTAAACATCTGGGGATAATGGTGGTTGGTTTTAGTCAATATCTGTGTAATTTATTCTTTGTTTATCTGTTGGGATTGATATTATGCTAAAATCCTGATTATGATCTGGTCAGATAGGAATAAACCCTCTTTCTCATTGCTGGGGGACTTCACAAATACAGATACCCATAAATCCAGAATTTTAGTTCCAGTAATGAATAATAACATGAAGCATTTTTCATAGTATAAATATAGTTCAAGAAATCCATCTCCTCATGCCAAATTGGATTTCTGTAATAAGTGTGCTTTACTGACTAATTTTCTTTCAAAATTAACTCTGTTTAAACCATTCTTGCTTTTTGTCATATTTCAAAATGTGTTAGCTAATATTACTTTAAATAATCAAGGTATCATTTTTATCTTGCAAATTTATGCTGATCAAAAAATCTTCAAATTTGAAATGTTTATAAAAATGACTATGTGACAGAATGGCAAACATACTCTGTAAAATGTTTTAATTCTAAAAGCTCACAAGGCATTTAGAAAAGCAGTACCTACAAGAAAAGCGTTATCTTCAATATTATTTACCTGTCCGTTTTGGAATTCGTAAAATTTGTTCTCCCTTTTTTTTTTGAAATTTGAATATGTGGATCCTTATCATCAGAAAGGAATAGAAAAATTGTAGGCAGTTTGGAGGTGAATAGAAGTTATTAATGAGCTTAGCTTTGACTGAAGTGACAGATTAATGGCTAAATTTTCTTCTATAGCAAGTCTGTTAAAACTTCTAGCTTGCTTCAGTAAATTCTTTTTGTCATTACAAATTGGAGGCAAAAGGCAAAGTAGTTTTAATTTCAATTTTGAAATTCAGACCTTACACCTTTAGTGACCTTCACTCAGAACTAGGACTGGTTGCACTTGTTTGGAGCACTTTTTTTTTTTTTTTTTTTTTTAAATCTTATGGACATTATGAATCATGTAACACATCACATCTTCTCCTTTTTATTGATTTTTTTTTTAAAAGCACTGAACCTAATTTGTGACCTGCCTCTAATTAGTATACCATACCATGTATACCTTTCTTGTACTTACCCTGATTTCATCTAGTTTTTGACTTATGTCTATTTTCTGTTTGCTCTGGTTTCCTCATCATTTTAGAAATCCTGTTGTGATAATAATAAGAGTAATAATTATTCATATTTACTTAGTTCTCTTTATAAGCACTTTACATGTTACACTAAGTTTAACGTTTAGCATTCCTTTGTGATAGATACTCTTACTGTCTTCATTTTAATGATGACGCATAGAGCGGTGCCACTCAAAGTTCTAGACAACAGTGAGTTTAACAGCTTGTACCAGAATTGAATCTACTTATTGCTTCCTTTGTCAAGAAAATCATGCTATGAAAAATTGCCAGCTGAACTAAACAATGTGCTTAATGATGTACTTGATTTGTGTTATGATGCCAGAAACTCACCTAGTCACAAACTGGTAATAAACAGTTTATTGTCAGTCTAGAGAGACCAAACTTTGAGTAGCATTGTTCCAGCACTTTGAGTGTTTCTCAGACTATCTGTGGTGAAGGACCCTTGTATGTGTTGCTTTTAAATGTTTAATACTATAAACTGAAACTTTCACAGACTACAATAAAAACATTGTGGTAATACCAGAAGTTTCTACATACTCTTATGTCATTAGCTTGTCTTGAGCCAGTAAGAGTTAACTTTAAGGACTGGCATGGGAAAACCCTGTTTTGAGTAGCTCTGGTATTGAGTGTATTTGGGTATCAATTGTGAATCTCCATCCTAGTGAGAATTACGGTGTTTTATTCAGCATCAACATATGAGTGTTGTGTAATTTGCATAAATTTAAACTTACAACTACATTGGTGGGGAATAGCAGAGCAAATATCTAGGAATTAATCCTATGTAAGATCAGCACCTTAGACTTATCTGGTTTGCAAATAGCTAGTCACAGTAAGGGAGTAAATAGGTATGTTCTACATAATGTGGGAGAACCAGTCACAGGAAGGGAGTTCCTCACTACAGAGCTGAAGAACCCTGAGCTTTCACACACAATGAACTTGCTTCCACTGCAGGAAAACCTGTTTCTCTGCTTCCCTCACACTCAAAGGTTGTGTCAAGCTGAAAGATCTGAACTTCACCCTGATAAAAGCCCTCAAACCAGATCTCATCCACAGCGACCAACAAAGAGGTGACAAGAACATCCACAAAGGACCATTGTAGACATCCACCTTGAGCATGAAGTACCAGGGCTCTTTGCCTTATCCCAAAGGAATATGTGTGTGCATATGTAGTATGTGTAGTAATAAAAAAGTTTGGTCTAGATAGATTCAACAATTTTATATGGGATATTTTTAAAGCAAATAATCCTAAAGCAAATATAAATCTGGATAGGCTATCCTGGTTATTTTTTACATTATTATGTTAAAGGCAGTGGAACAAATATGGTGTGGCTCAGTATGTCTTCACCTCCTACAGCTTTGATGTGAGAACACTGAAGTACAGTGAGGTGAAAAGAGCTGTTGAGGGACTGAGCCAGAGTTTAAGCTCAGGCTGATGTCTTCAATAGCTTCATTATTCTTGTTTTTAGCTTCTGGTTTTGAAATAATTTTAGATGATTACAACAGAAAAGTTGTAAAATGAGTATAATTCTTAATACAGTTTGATAGTGTCCCTCAGAATTCATGTGCTGGAAATTGGGTCCCCGGCTGTTGCAGTGTTGGGAGGTGGAAACTTAAGAGGTGATTAGGTCATTAAGAGGGATTAGTGCTACTCCTGCAAGACTAGGTTAATTCTTGTAGGAGAGGTTAGTTACCATGAGATACATTATGGCATAGATGAGGCCCTTACCAGAAGCCAACTGGACGCAACTGTCCAATCTTAGACTTCCCAGTCTCCAGGAATGTGAGCCAAAAGTAACCTCTTTTCTTTAAAAATTACCCAGTCTTAGATATTCTGTGATAGCAACAGAAAACAGACTAAGACATTCTCAAACACCATTCCCTTAGCTTCCCTTAATGTTAATATCTTACATTACCATAGAATAACTGTTGAAATAGTGAAAATGACATTGACCCAATACAGTTAACTGCTTTACAGCCCTTATTCAAATCTCACCAGAATTTTAGTTTTCCCACTAATGTCCTTTTTCTGTTCTATAATTCAAGCCAGGACCTCATATTGCATTTAGCTGGGGTTTTTTTGTTTGTTTTGTTTTTGTCTTTAGTCTCTTTAAATCTGTGACAATTCTTCCCTCTTTCCCTCAAGTGACCTTGACACTTTGAAGAGTATGACTTAGTTATTTTATATCATGTACTTCAATTTTAGTTCTTCTGGTGTTTTCTTGTTATTACATTGAGGTTTACAAGTTTTAGATAGAATATCACAGAGGTGATGTGCCCCTTCTCAGTGAATAATATGGAGGTACATGATATCAACATGACTCATTACTGGTGGTGTTAACTTTGATCACTTATTTACAGTGGTGTTTCCCAGGATCCTCCACTGCAATAGTACTATTTTTCTCTTTGTAATTATTAAGTATATTGTTGAGAGATACTTTGAGACTGTGCAAATATCCTGCTTCTCATTATAACTTTCCTTTCGGATTTTAGCATCTACGTTCTGGCTACTTGGAAGGAGGCCTACATTCTTTTTTTAAAATGTTATATTCAGATATTTATTGATATTAAGGAATTATTGAGGAGATTTAGGTATGAAATGGTTTGTGGTTTTGTTAATTTAAAAGTGAGTTTTTGTCTTTCTCAGATGCTTATGGGTGACATAAGATATCTGGATTTGCTACAATCTAATATGAGAGTTGGTAGGTGGGCAGGGATGGAGGGGAACCCACATTGGTTTGGAGTTGGTTATTGCTGAAGTTGGGTGATGGATACATGAGATTCATTGAATTATTTTTCTATGTATTTTCTAATTTTCTATCTATTTTCAATTTTCAATTAATAAAAAAAAATTTTTAATTGGGGTATCACTCTGTCACCCAGACTGGAGTACAGTGGCATGCTCAGAGTCACCCCAGTGTCAACCTGCTGGGCTTTGGAGATCCTTTCACCTTAGCCTTCAAGTAGCCAGAACTATAGATGCACCCTACTGCCTGGCTAAGTTTTAAATTTTTATTGTAGAGACAAGGTCTCGCCAAGTTTCCCAGGCTAGCCTCGAACCCACAGGCTCAGGCAATCCACTCACTTCGGCCTCCCAAAGTTCTGGAATTACAGGCTGAGCCACGGAACCCAGCCAATAAAATATTTTTTAATGTAATAGTTGGACAGTTTTGCTTGTTTCTGATTTTAAATGAAGCACATTCAGTATTTCACTATGATGAATAATATTGACTCTTCATATAGAGAAACTACTACTCTTTCATTCCTAGTTGTTTAAACCAGAAGTGGATGTGGAAGAATATTAAATGTCTTATCAATGTCTTGAGATTATTATAGGTTTTTCATACTAGACCTTTTACTGGGAGGTAGTCTTACTTCTATTAATAGTAAAGCCCGCCTGCATTTCTCAGAAAGCCCCACAAATAGTTATTCTTCTCAAATATTGACTGAGGCTCTAGGAAGAGCCAGCCGAGTGCTGGGCACAGGTTGTGCTGCAGGGAACGAGACAGGGAAGTCCTTGCTCTCCTGGTACTCAGTCTGTAGGGAGAGAGGCATGGCCTACATTCTCTATTTTTTTTTTTTTTTTGAGTTAGAGTCTCACTGTGTCACCCAGGCTGGCATGCAGTGGCAAGCTCACAACCACCTCAGCATCCACCTGCTGGACTCAGGCGATCCTTCTGCCTCAGCCTTCCAAGTAGCCAGAACTACAGGCATGCACTACCACGCCTGGCTAATTTTTTTTTTTTGATATATTGTAGAGATGAGGTCTTGCCAAGTTGCCCGGGCTGGTCTCGAACCCCTGGGCTTAGGCAATCCTCTTGCCTCAGCCTCCCAAAGTGCTTGAGCTACTGCACCTGGCCAGCCTACATTCTTTTTTTTGAGTTGGAGTCTCACTCTGTCACCCAGACTGGAGTGCAGTGGCCACTCCCGGCCACTGCAGCCTCAACCTGCTGGGCTCCGGCGATCCTTCTGCCTCAGCCTTCCAAGTAGCTGGAACTACAGGCGCACACTACCACGCCCGACTAATTTTTGATTTATTGTAGAGATGAGGTCTTGCCAAGTTGCCCAGGCGGGTCTTGAACCCACGGGCTCAGGCGATCCACTCACCTCAGCCTCCCAAAGCATGGGATTACAGGCTGAGCCACCGAGCCCAGCTCAGCCTACATTCTTAATCACTACATTGTACTTTTTTGTAAATTGTCTGAAAGCCAAAAGAAACTTCAACTGAAGGGAGAGAGATCTGCCTCCTAAAACCCTCTGGGGCTCTTGCTTCCTCCAGCTGTTCCCTCCTCCTGGATTGTTCTTCCCTAGATTTTATCTCTTGGCTGGGTCCCTCACTTCAATTCTTTGCACCAATTTTACGTTATTATTGGGGCCTCCTTGACCACTCTATTTAATACACCGCAAATCACCCTTTCCAACCTCCTGAATCAGCACGCCCCTCATCTTCTAACATTACTTACTGCACATTGTGCTTGCCCATGCTGTTCCTCTTGTAGCTCCTTGTAAAATTTCAGACTTTAGAATAGGAAATTATGAATGACAGCATTCTGAGAACTTTTCTGCTTGTGTTTGGAGGAAGGAGTGCTCAATAAAATTGTTTTTCCCACTGGGTCTTCCTTACATCAGCCATGGCACTTGTGGTTATTACTGCTATCACTTCTGGAAGAGCTCAGACTCCAGGCTACCACTCCTTTTAGGACAAAATCATCTGATGCTTGACCATTTCTATGTCATTTTGTACATTGAACAACATTTCTTTCTCTCCTCTTTGGGGTGACGGTAATGTAGTAGTTTAAAAAAGGTCGTAAAGTTACTAACTCCTCCCTTTAGCCAACATTTTGACTTTGGACAAATAAGTTCACCTTTCTGTTTCTCATTTGTCTTATAAACTGAGGCTAATAAATCATAGGTTTGCTGTAGGAATGAAATAGAAAAACACACATAAAGCACTTAGCATGGCACCTGGCATGTTGTGAGCATTCAATGAGTGGCAGGTATTATTATTATTATCTAGCTTTTATGGATGCATTTTAAACATGGCACAAAATTGTACTTTCATTTATCTCATTTTGACAGTATACCTCTTCTTCTGCATGTACCTAAATTTAAAGAACATTTTTCCACCCTTTCATTACTGCTAGCCTTTCAAGAGTCCCCTACTCTTTTTGTACTGTCTCAATTCCTGGGATTTGAAGTGTCTGAACTACAATAAATAAAAGATAGTAGTTGTTCTATATTGGAAGGCCATCTGCTTGAAGACAATATAAGAATACCTATACTTAAATCTATATATCTGTATGAACTTTTGAAAGTCATGATATATAGCCAGCTTACAGTGGGCTTCATTATACTTGCTTAAAATGGAATTTTTCTTTTGATTTTTTTTTTTTTTTTTTTTGAGTTGGAGTCTCACTGGGCCGCCCAGGCTGGAGTGCAGCGGCATGCTCACAGCCACCCCAGCATCAACTTGCTGGGTGCCGGCCATCGTTCTGCCTCAGTCTTCCAAGTAACTGGAACTACAGGTGCACGCTTCTACACCTGGCTAAGCTTTTGATTTATTGTAGAGATGAGGTATCACCAAGTTGCCCAGGCTGGCCTCGAACCCGCGGACTCAGGCTATACACTCGCCTTGGCCTCCCAAAGTGCTGGGATTACAGGCTGAACCACTGAGCCTGGCCTGATTTATATTTTTAATGTTATTTTTAAAAAACAAATATGACTGAGCACAGTGGTTCATGCCTATAATCCCAGCACTGTTGGAGGCTGAGGAGGATGAGAATTGCTTGAGCTCATGAGTTCAAAACCGGCTAAGCAATACAGTGAGACCTTGTCTCTACAAAAAATTAAAAATTAGCCTGGTGTAGTGGTACACACCTGTATTCCCAGCTACTCAGTAGGATGAAGTAGAAGGATCACCTGAGTCAAGGAAGACAAGGCTGTGGTGAGCTGTGATTGTGCCACTGTACTCTAGCCTGGGCAACAAAGTAAGACCCTGACTCAAAATAAATAAATAAATAAAAAGAAAAAACTTAAATGCAAACTTCCTACCTTAAAGCAAGCAAAATGGATGTCAATATTCATAGGCTTTCCTTAGGGACTTAGAATGATATGATGTATGCTATCCCCATCTATATATATGGAGCCAGTTTGGGGGGTGGTGGTGTGTGTAATTACCTTTGGTGCTAATGTTATTCATAAGAAGTCAGGCATTTTCAAGAAATTAAAAAACAGTCTGCTGAGAGCTTTGATAATTTGCTGTATGTGTTTATTTTCACATATAAGCTGGCTGTTGATTATAATTCCCAAGCCATGGAGAGAGAGAAATGCTCTGAGGCAGCAGGGAGAAATGTCCTCAGGCAGCCCCTCTGTGTGGCCCACCACAGCCATCCTACTCCACTGCCAAGCTCCTTCTTGGGATCCCCCCCTTGTAACGTGGTAGCCTCAGCTATGAGAGGGTTTGCACATAAGGTTCTTTACATGTTCCAAAGAAGTCACCTGCGGGTTCAGCAGGGAAAGACATTGGTTTGTTAGAACTTACAGGAGGCTCTGATGGCGGCCATTCCGTGAAGAAAGACTCTGCATTGTGGTCTGTACATCAAACAGTTTTATAGTCAAGCAAATTAAATATTCAACTTACTACACGGTGGTTTTAATCACAGTGAGTAAGGTGCCACCCACGTTGTTCTCAATTCTGCTTAGTTATCCACACCCTGTGGCCGTTTGCTTGGAGTATGTATATCCTACAGAGACCAGCCTTGGCCAGAGGTTGCTCCCACAGGCAGGGGGCAGAAAGAAGCCAGATCTAGGGGAAAAGAGTCAATGTTCAGACAATTACCTCACACCCCCCCCACCCGGCCCTTGTTCTTCACATAGAATTAGACAGGGGCCAAATGAGAGGGGGACCGGAGAATAAGAATGTGACCAGTATATAGTAGTGATTCAATAATTGTTGAATTGATGAATTAACCAATGAGCAAACTACGTTTCCAATACACTGTGACTACTAGAAAGGCTGGAACTAAATTTACTATTCAATTGCACGAACTAGGATAGGTGTTTGATGGATATCTTATCTCTATTTTTCATTGTTTTAAAATTTGTATTTTCCTGCTTTCTGGGTGCTTTAATATCATAAGTCCCTGCCCATGTTTGAACTATGAGACTTTGAAAGATCGGTTTCAAGTTTGTTGTGCCCATGCAAGGAGAGCTCCTCTTTGGACCATGGACCAGTTTCAAATGTGCCTTTCTCTAATTGAACCCTGCAGCACTTGCTCCTCTTTCCCTTCTTGGGTAGGAGCATTGGGGAGGACATCTTCTGATCACTATGGACCTTCACTTATTCTGACAGTGCACTTGTAGAGCAGAGTATTGTAAAATTTGGAGCATTTTTCCCATCTTCCAAGACAGAAGAGAAAAAGCTAATAAGAAAATCCTCCAGAATTTAGAGAAACCAGAGGGTGAACAGTTACGTAGAGACCCACAGGAAAAATACCACCAGAGGAGCTGGAGAGGCTAAATTAGTTGACCAGGGCTAGGATACATATCCAAGAAGGACAAATGTGTTTAGGAGTAAGATGAAATTTATTTAATGTTTGTTGCCAAGTAGCATAATAAAAATATTTCTGCCAGATCTTGGTGACTGACCAGATAGAGAGGCTGATAAAGAGGTGAGTTGGTAAAGGTAGCATTTTTGGGATAGCATGCCATAGATGACTCAGAATACCTCAAGTTTATCCAAGGTCTCTCCTCTCTAAGAACTAACCAAGTCTAGTACTTCTTTGCTTTAAGAGCCGGTGAGCATTGGTGTGTGGTTGCCAGCTTGTACTTGGTAGAAAGGCAAAAGGTGTGCTATGCAGATTAATCAAGGGTGTCTAACTCGAAAACAAAGGATACCGAGGTAATAAGAAAGGCGATGGAAGAACTAATGAAATTGTGAATGCCATAATAGCAGGGATGTTTTCTGTCTTATTCACTGCTCTGTTTCCAGCTTTTAGACTAGGGCCCAACATGTGGTAGATACTTAGTAAGTAGATTTGAATGACTACATTAATAGGATAAACTTTTGACAGATAAAACACAAGGTCAATTCTATGCAACAGTTATTGCTATAGCAATGATATTCATGCCTAGATATTTCTCTGTATCCTTCTGAATATTTGAAGATAATTAGGTATATATTTAAGGACAATGTTTGGTAGACACAAATCATAGGACATAGCTGTTATGATATAGGATGGGACAAAGGGCAACTTAGTGTATTCACAAGGGAGGGAATTGCTGGATCTGAGAAGTTGGGTAGTCCTGTATAGACCACTCACTTATTTGTACCAGGCCAGGTGGTAAATAAAGCTGACCCGATATACCTTATGTCTTAATCTCTGTTTTAACTCTAAGCAATGATAGAAGGAATGTCTGAGGAAAGACAGGTTTTAGGATTAACATAATATTATCTGCAAAGATTCTACCTAGAAGTGCATGGGGTCTCACTTGTGGTTTGAATTTCCATAAGGGGGGATTTGACCTCTACTGCCAGATCAGATGCTGGTTTTGGTGTCTGAAAAGCTTTTGGGAACTAGTACAGGCTTTTCGTGGGACCTGAGAAAGACCTTGGATTTGAATATAAAGAGACTAGTGACACTGGGTCATGATGCTCAGGTTCTGAGGAAAGTAGCCCTTCAGGCTCTGGAAAAGGTTATCTGTAACCTCTGTGGAATATTCTAGAATACATAGGATTAGGAAAGGTAAATGATCAGTGGAACAGATAATTCATTCACCTGTCAATCACAGAAATCTTACACACTTCTAGGGAAAATCTGAAATTGAAGGACTTACTCTGTTACGTGAATCAGATATGACCTTGAAAAGTTAGAGTATTCGTGTCACCGATAAGTGATTTAGTGATGGTAGGGGAACTAGTTTTGGATGAAAGATGGTCATTTGATTATAGAAGTTCTGCACTTAAAGTGACCAAACGTGCTGAAATGTATAGTAGATAGCTGGGAGGAAAAGATGGAAGCTTAGGTGAGACGGCAAGTGAGGGGTTGTTAGCTCTGTTTTCTTCTTTGCCCAGCTCCTCTGGGACAGCTGTGAACTGGAGAGCCCAGCTTTAGACTGTGACTCTATTTGTAGTCCAAGAATGATAGGACATTGCTGGACAAATGCAAGGGGAGAGCACAAAGCAGTGGCTTCTGTTTATTAGAAAGAACAAGAGTCTAAAGAATGAGAGTCACAGATAAGCAATTTTCTTTGCTATTTTTTTCTTAAGAATTTCTCGTTATTACCAAGATTCTATCAGGAAATATATGCTTGAAGCCAAACAAAAATTTTTCATTGCTTATGGTGAAATGCACCAGGGTGGCTGATGGGCGAAAAGGAGCACCTTATATGAAACACCAAATGTTCCAGTAATCCTGCTCCAACCATGCCGGTTTACTTAAAATTTCTTTCACAGTTCTCGTTAGACTCATGCAGTAAATAAATTAAGTGCCTTTCCCACTGGGAGTTTTTTTAGAAACACTTAATGAAGTAAATGGCACAGTGTTAGGCCAGGGGGAAGTCATGCTATTGAATTATTTTTAGCATGCATTTCTAGTTTAATTTTTGTTGGTTTCTTTTGATCTGGGCTTGAGTCTTGGCCAGATAGTGTGATTCAGGGGACAGAGAGGACGTGGATGAGGGAGAGATTTGGCTTTATTGCCTAGTGCATATAATCAAGGGAAGCTTTTTTTCCCTAAAAGTAAATTTAAAAAAAATTCGTTTGATAGGATTGCTTCTGTAAATATAAAAATAGCTATACTTGGGATAGCTATAAGGAGACATACAATAAATTCATTACCTATGAATGTTTGGGAAAGTATCATATGTTTAATTTTAACTTTAATTATGTTGTCTTTGAAGAAAAGTATTATTGTATTTTATTTTTTAAAATACTTAACACAAAATTACTTTAAATATAGTTTAAAATAATTTAAACTATAATTATTTAAATAGTAACTATACATAATTTAAATAATGTAGTTTGAGTTTTATAATCAAGAAAGCTGTTTGTGATCTTGAAGGGCCTTGAATCATCATTATGAGAATTAAATGATTAATAGATCATAAGTATACACAAGTATTTGTTAATAGAATTTCTGATTAATAGCATTTCTTTAAAAAAAAAAAACCCAAAAAGCTATAACCACATTCTTTGAATAACTAAAAGCAGTTGCTAAAGTGACCAGAAAGAAATTTTTGAAACATTTTATTGAATGAGGACAATCCAGAAATACATCAGAGAAGATACACTGTTTGGAAACAACCTGTGCCTACAGGCAAGTCTTCAATTTTGACTAATATGCTTTCTGAGCAACTGAAGAATTAATGAAATATACAGTTAGGTAAATTACAGCAATAATTTCCCATTGCTAAATTGTTTAACAGACTCTTATAATTTTCTAGGTATGTGCTGTTATAAGTACAGGATTTTATTCTGAAGGAATAAAAACCAAACCCAAGAAGACGGTTTTCTTTGTGCGCAGAACTCTCTAATACCCCTGTCACTGTCTCAACAGGGAGTGGTGCTCCTCATTTTAACTTGAGGCCTGTAGTGAGGACTGTCCAGCCTTTTTGCAATCTCCAGGTAATCAGAAAGTATTGAAAGGTATAATGGGAACAAAGTGAAAAACGGCAGTATCCTAAGTTACAGGCCACATGGGTAACCCTAAGAGAAAGATTTTGACAGCCATAAATATGTCATCTCTGAAGGCCCTGATGCTACTGTGTGAGAACAATTTAGTTAGAAAGATCAGCAACAATTAGGTGACATCTCTATCACACCTAGTACTGAGTTGAAATCTCACTGACATGAATAATAAGGGGTCTTGTTTGACATTTAACAGTTTAATTAATTTGTTTCCTAAAGTGAATGATGTTTTTACACTGTGATTTTTTATTACTCCATCTCCATACACTTGAATTTTTCTTCTTTTGCTTTTATTGGGGAAACCATTTTAGTTTTCCTTTTCACCTAACAAATTACCTACCTAGCCATCTTGATTCTGGCACCAGCTGGTGTTTTGTGGGGCTTGGGGTGGGGTGGGGATAGTGTTGGGAAGATGCTGCAGATCTTTCTCCGTTATTCAATTTTGGAAGAGAGACAATGTAGGAGTATGGAAAAGGAAAATGAAAACACATTTTATTTTTAGAAGGCATAGTGCTTTTTTGTTGCTTTTTGTTAGACCAAAATACAAGTGTTGACTCTCTTGTGCCTCTAGTCATGGAGGATCATCAAGGGGCCATTATGTGTAGTCATTGCCTGCCATGTGGCATAACTATTTGCACTATTCTTTATATGCTACTGGCTTTATTGGTTTCTGTACACCTTCAAGATATGTTGTATATTAATGTGATATCTGCAGCTCTATTTTTGAAAATAAAACACATAGTGTTTGCTAAAGGTCATTTCTAAAACAGCTGCTGTGAAAGTAGGAGGAATAATCCAGTGTGACAATAGAAAGCATGAATCTACTATGCGTTCTTGCAAATAGAAATAGACTTTTGAAAAATTAGTGAACTCAATCAAATTATTTACTCTAATTGCCTCTATACAATCCTCAAAATCCCCTGCCTTCAACTACTCCCCTTTGCAAAGAGTTTTTTAAAAACCAAAGATGTGTGGAAAAGCTGCTTCTCTCCCACTGGAACCCGTAAGACATAAAGGTAAATGATGTGCTGTATTCTCCAGGGTGCACGTGTCCTTAACTATCTGATTATGATGCATGTTTCCAATAGATGGAGCTTAGCTAGGTAGACATGCCCAGAGGTAATCAAATGAGTGCATGTTTGTGACAAATGGTGAGTGGGAAGGATGTCTTAGAACATGTTGCACAGAAGAGACAATGCTGAAGTGTTGAAGGATGAATATTGAAAGAAGGTGAGGGCTCCAGGTTGGGGGGAAGGTAATCCAGCATACACCTCCCGGACAATACTTCTTTCCTTGTTAGCTCTTCTTATTTTATAGTGGTATCTAAAAAAGTAAAACAGGTACTTCTACTTTACTAAGCTGTTTTAGGGCCAAATGTGATGAAAGTGATATCAAACTGATTTTTAAATATTAAGCCTCCAGGATGGATAAACTTGTAACCCTGTCACAAAGCCTCATGAGCTGCTTCAGTATAATAGAGTGCTAGCAAAGTTGAAATTTCTGCTATTGTGTATCTCGGGCTTGTTAAAACTGTTCCAGACTCATGGTGAAATAGATTGCTTCCTTCTACTGATGGAAATTGAACTCTTTCTCCCTGTACATGTGCTTACCAATAAGCTGGGGCATAAACTTTCCCTTTGGTACATATTTTGAAGCAGAGATGTATATTTGTAGTGAGCCTTGTATGCTTCACTTAAATGTTTCTTTTTCCAAAACAGATTTCCAGTTCATCTATTTGAACCTCTCTAATTTTCATCATGATTTTCTCTTCCTCTGAACTGAAAGACTATCCAATAAATGAAAATATTTTCTATGCATTTTTATTAGGTACCCCTCCCTCCCTGCCTTAGTACATGCACAGCAAAGAGTTAAGAATAATTTCATAAAGATAATTAAACATAAACCATGAGAGACTTCCAGCTGTCACAAAGACTTCAGAAATGAAAGAATTGAATCAGCATAGTATGCTTAAAAAATAAACAAAGACTTTGACATAGGGCATAGGAAATGTACATTTACTAAAGTTTTACTATGTGCTAGGTACTATCCTTAGAACTTAACCTGCATGATCTTATTTGGTTCCAACAACCTAGTGAGTTTGTACAGACAAAACCAAGCTTTAAAAATAGAGAGTGAGAGAGATGTGGTCTTACTCTGTTGCTTAGACTTGAGTGCAGTGGTACAATCATAGCTTACTGCACCCTCCTGTCTCAGCCTCCCAAGTTGCTGAGATTACAGGCACACACCACCACTCTCAGCTAATTTTTAAATTTTTTTGTAGAGGCAGGGTCTCGCTATGTTGCCCAGGTAGGTCTTAAACTCTTGGCCTCTAGTGCTCCTCCCACCTCAGCCTCCTGGGTTGCTGCTCTTACAGGTGTGAGCCACTGCTCTCAGCCCCCAAAGCATTTTTAATTATCATGCAATACTTCCACTCACCAATACTCTATCATTAACTGGTATATTACCATGGGTGAGTT
The DNA here is from genome assembly GCF_000164805.1 of Carlito syrichta. Lineage (NCBI taxonomy): Eukaryota > Metazoa > Chordata > Mammalia > Primates > Tarsiidae > Carlito > Carlito syrichta. Next base: position 443,532 of record NW_007087380.1, on the reverse strand, counting down.
ACTTGGGCTTTGAGAGAAGCAATTTATTTTCCTAATAAGGGGTGGTCATGGTACCTGCCCCTCTCACTTCAAATGCAATATGGCACAATGGAAAGGGCAATGGACTTTAAGTCAGAGAACATGACTTCAAAGACTGACTCTGTTATGGCTGTATTTTCCTGAATTACACACCCAGTCGCTCTAAACTTTTTTCTTCATCGTGTACTATGAGAATAATAATATCAGCATGACAGTGCAAAATTGTCCACAGTTGAGACCCAAACTGAAAGTGATGTAATGTAGATGAATGTGCTTTGTGGTTAACAATATGGATCTACATTTTATTGGGTGCTCCACCTCTAGCAATTACTCTTGAAAGCATTTTACACTTTATCTCTTTTATTTTGAACAACAACCTTAAGTAGTAAATATTATTAATATCTCAATTCCATAACTGAGAACACTGTGGCATAGAGACAAAGTTAATAGTTGGCAGGCCACTTGGTTTGAATGTTTGAATTTCTCTCCAGAGCCCTAAATGTAGGATGTCTAGGCATAGCTCTCATAATTAAAATGAGTGTCGGAAGAAATGTGAGACTTCCTTTTGAGGGAAGAGGAGGGTTCTTAGGAAAGAAATGGAAGGGAGAAAAGCCAAGCTCAGTGGTTCCTAGATTATGATTCTTGTCAGCTGACCTAGACCTATGACCTTAGTGAGTTTGTGGATAGGGTAGGGAGAACTTGTGGTGCTTGGGAATTCATTCAGATTCCACAGTTCTTTCCCACATTCTGGAGGACTTTGATATGAAACCTGCAAAAAGTCACTATTGAAGGGAACCACTCAGGGGTGTCCTATCTGCATGTAAAGCTGGTGGCAGACATTATTTATAGTCCGTTCAAACAAAATATTAAAAATATACTCATGCTGTTTCTCTATGCCTCAAACATGTCATTTTATTGTGACAACAACTTGAAGTCCAGGATCTTGTCATCCAAATCAGGGTCAAATGCAGATGTGACTCCTCAAACATGGCCTTGAGTATGGTTTCTCTTGATCTGAAGACCTGTAAACCAAAGAGAAAAGTTATTTGCTGCCATAACCCCCACCCCTCACTGCCACTCACAGACAGTGGTGGGACAGAAATTGGATAACTGCTAAGGATATTCCTTTTCAAAAAGTGAGGGTAGCAAGTGGCACATGGCAGTCACTGGTCCATAGCCATTTAGGCTGTTACAAGCTGCCAGCTCTCTGATTAGGACTCAGTCCTACTCCCTGGGAGTTGTTCTCTGTTGCTCTTGGCTCCACCCTGTGGAACACTGGGTTTCATTTTCTGAGTCATCCTTTCTTTCTTATAACACATGGCCTGGGTCTACAGCTGAGTGGGTTTATCATCCTACTTCCTGCTTGTGAAAAGTTAGGGGTCCAGAAACCTTTTTTCATTAAAAAAAAAAAAAAAAAAGTGGTAACTTGTCTGAGCAACATGAGGAGACACTGTCCCTGCCAAAAAAAATCAGCCAGGCACAGTGGCACTCACCTGTAGTCCTAAAATACTTGGGAGGCTAAGATGGGAGAATTACTTGAGCCCAGGAGTTCAATGTTGCAGTGAGCTATCATTGCACTACTGTACTCCAGCCTGGGTGACTGGGACCTGTCTCTAAAAATAATTCATCAACTAATTAAACAAGTAATACTTTTAGTAAAATACACATAACATAAAATTTACCATCTTAACCATTTTTAAGTGTACAGTTCACTAGTATTAACTACATTCACCTATGTTGTATAACCTCTTTTCATTTTATACTCTATCTCAGGGGTCCCCAACCCCTGGGCTGCGGAATGGTACCAGTTCCTAGGAACCAAGCTGTACAGCGAGCGAGTGGAACTCTGACTCCTGTCAGATCAGTGGTGGCATTAGATTTTCATAGGTGCACAAACCCTACTGTGAACTGTGCATGTCATTAATCTAGGTTGTGTGCTCCTTATAACAATCTGATGCCTGATGATCTACCCCACACCCAACCATCTGTGGAAAAATTGTCTTCGTGAAACTGGTCCCTGATGCCAAAAAGGTTGGGAACTGCTATATCTGTCCCTTTCAGTCTAAACTAATGTGGTTCTTTTAAAAACTTTGTAGGCTTACTGTGTATGTTATAATCTATTACATGACTTGACAAAAGCTACACTCACTAATAAGCCCTTCTCTCCCTTGAGCTCCTTTTAAGACTGCTATGGGACAACACCCTTGAGATACATGGAAGCCTTAATGTTTATCAGAGAAGGTCTTCCATGCATGGCCTAAAGATCTTTAGAAGTTCTTTTGTCTTTCTGAAAGGGTTTATGATGTGTCGCCTTAAATCATTCTGACGTCTTAAAGAGTTTTACAGTCACACTCTGAGATATTTTCTTTTTCTTTTTTTTTAAGTTGAGTCTCACTCTGTCACTCAGGCTGGAGTGCAATGACATGCTCACGGCCACCACAGCCTCTACCTGCTGGGCTCAGGTGATCCTTTCACCTTAGCCTTCCAAGTAGCTGGAACCACGGGAGCACACTACCACAATTTTTTTGATTTACTGTAGATATGAGGTCTTGCCAAGTTGCCCAGACTATTCTCAGACCCTCGGCCTCCCAAAATACTGGGATTACAGGCTGGAGCTTCTGCACCCGGTTGAGAGATTTTCTTTTTAATCTTCCTCCCTCCCTCCCTCCCTTCCCTTCTTCCTTCTTTCCTTTTTTTTGAGATAGGTCACTCTATTACCCAGGTTGGAGTGCAGTGGCACTATCTTGGCTCACTGAAGCCTGGACCTCCTAGGCTCAAGTGATCCTTCCACCTCAGCCTTCTAAGTAGCTGGAAAGAGTATCAAAGAATTTTCAGTTCATGTTTTAAAACCACCACAAGGGTGGTATAATTCAAGGGTAATATAGTCTATCTTCATGGTACAGTAACTTCACTCATTCCATAATCAGAAGTTACCCCTTCCAGGACTAACCTGGAGGCCTCAAGACATTTTGTTAAGGATGAGAACATTTCTATCCAAAGGTGGCATTATTATTATTGCTTTTCTTCTTACTAATGGTCTTCTCCTCCTTATTTTTCTCCTTTCTCTTCTTCTTTCTTCTCTGTTCCTCCTCCTCCTTCTGCCTCTTTCTCTTCTTCCACCATTCTTATGCCATTCTTCTCCCTCATTTTCCTCATCAAGTGATGTACACTGGACATCCCTTCATATCTGTTTTTATTTTGTTGTTGTCATTTTGGTTGTGGTTAGCTCTAAAGACAATCTGAAATCTGTAACATGTCTCAAGTTGAAAAATCTGAAAAGAGGGCAAGAATACAATCGAGAAAATAAATAGAATGAAAAACTAGAATGAATGTTGGAGGGTTTTTTCATCATGCAAGTGCCCTGTATCAGTGAGGAGTAAAGTAGAAGGAAATTCTTATAAAACAAGATATAGTCTGCTTTAACTTCCAAGGAGATAAAGTATGAGAAGCCATTTGGACTCCCCAGTTTCCTAAGGGCAGCCAGAACAAATGAGAGAAGGAAACTGTATTTCTGGTACAAATGAGAAAAGGAAATTGCTAACTTCACACAGATATTCTTGCACTGTCAGTGCAAGATCATTTAAAATGTGAATGAAAATGGGGGTGGTGCCTTGGCTAGAAGAATCGGTGAGTATTCCATAAGTATAGAAAAACATAAGTTTATAGTACCCTTTTCATGAGCTCTTAATAGAGTCAGCTATCTGTTATGTATGCTAACAGCAGAGTTCAGTAACATGAATACTAAAAAATCATTGTTTTAGACTATGTGCTGGTTTGCTTTGCTTCCTTTATATTGTTAGAGCAATACTATACAATGTATAGTATAAGGTGCAGCAGGTAAGTAATCAGTTATCAGCATAATATTTAAAACTTTAAACTGATAATGCACTCATTTAGTAGACAATGCCTTTTAAAAAATAGAGGGACTTTGGAAATGAGGTAGGTGAGTCAAGATGGCGTATATAAAAGTGAACAGGAATTTTAAAATAGCATTTCTCAGTAACTCAAATACATTGCATTGCCTCAGGTTTTCTCACAAATATTCATGATAATTTAAAACGTCAATGCAAACTAAGTGTCTTGAGATTTTTCTGCCATGTACTTTCTTGTTGACACCCATGATGTGTTCCTACTCTAATCTAATGCATTTAAGACATTACTGTAATTATTTACATTGTCTACTTTCCCTGTTAGGCTGGAAGTTCCGTGAGGACATGCCATCTAACTTGTTTACCTCTATATCCTCAGCACCTGTACATATTTAGTGAATAAATGAACTAGACACCAAGGCTTGAGAATTCTGTCCTTTACCTAATCATTAACACTACATGGTACTGAAGGATTCCTTATTTTTGTAGCTAGCCATGCCTTACTTTATGCTCCAGGAATATTTTGTGTATCTCTCTGCTAGCCTTTATCTCATTCTGTGGGAATTATTTGCATATTTACCTGAATGTCACAATAACTAGGACTCCTGATGGGCAAAAGCCATGTCCTATTCATTATTAATCCACCAGGCCTTGGCACAATATTTGGAATCCAACAAATGTCTGTGGAATGGTTTAAAAAAATGAATGATTTTTTCCTGCCTTTCTTTTAGACAATAGATATTATGCCTCCTAAGATCTTTTCTTTTTACTTTAAGCACTTTAGGAGCCTCTGCATGAGTGCAAAGGTATCATGATAAAATAACCAATTTAGCTTGTTAAGAATTCTTTTGTATTATTTTCATTAAATATTCATTTAAAACCTTTTCTTTTATGTGAGAAAAAGTGAGATTAAGATAGTCTGCACAGGCTGGGTGCAGTGACTCAGCCTGTAATCCCAGCACTTTGGGAGGCCGAGGCAAGAGGATTGCCTGAGCTCGGAGGTTGAGACCAGCCTGGATAACTTGGTGAGATGTCGTCTCTACAATAAATCACCACTGCTGGGCGTGGTGGCCTGAGTCTGTAGTTCCAGCTACTTCAAAGACTGAGGCAAAAGGATTGCCTGAGCCCAGCAGATCGAGGCTGCAGTGACCATGAACGTGCCACTGTACTCTAACCTAGGTGACAAGAGTGAGACTGCGACTCCAAAAAAAAAAAAAAAAAGATAGCACACATTAATAGTTATAGTAGTAGTGCTGGAAGTTTTTAGGCATTTATACACATCTTGGGTTAGATGACACAAAATATATGTCAAATTGGATTGTTATTATGTTAAAACTGTTCATGTTTAGCTTATTGATGACTGAAATCATACTGCAACTTTATTAAATTATTGTAATAAGTGCTACAAAGATAGTCCCTACTTTTGAAAATATGACTACACCTTTTCATAAATCATAATTATTTTCATTTTGAGTATGAGGTGGTCCTATGCCATGCAATTCTTATTACCATGTTATTAGGTGGGAATTATTGTTCTCATTTTATAGGTGAGAAACTGAGCTGGGAGAGAATACTCTGTTTGTATGAAGTCTACATCAAACAAGTAGCAGAGCTAAGGTTCATATCTGGATCTATCAGACCCCAAAGCCTGCTATCCTAAGCAATATGCCTCTTTCCCAAGATTTCAAAGTGAAATTTTGTACCAACAAATTGAGTGAATATAAAGCTAAGTAGTAATCTTATGAAGTTAATACTTACTGCCTTAGAAAAGATATAATGCTAAGGACATTCATAGGTAATTTTCTATTAATATTTGGAAGTTGTATTAGTTAGGGTTCTCCAGAGAAATAGAGCCAATACAGTGTGTATAGATATACAGAAAGAGACTTATGAAGAATTGGCTCAGGCAATTATGGGGTCTGAGAAGTCCCATGATCTGCCATCTGCAAACTGAAGGCCCAGGAAAGCTGGTGGTGTAGTTCTAGTCCATGTCCTCAGACCCAAGAACTGGGGTAAATCCTGGTCTGAGTCTGGAGGTCCAAGGACCCAGAGTACTGTCTGGAGGCAAGAGAAGATGGATGTCCCATCTCAGGCAGAGAGAGAGCAGGTTCACCCTACCTTCATCTTTTTGTTCTATTTGGGCCCTCAGTTGATGAGATGATGCCCACTTACATTGGTGAGGGCAATCTCGTGTACTCAGTCTACCAATTGAAATACTAATGTCTTAAAACACATTCCCAGACACACCAAGAAATAATGTTTTACTAGCTACCTGGAAATCCCTTAGTTGACACAAAAAATTAACCATTATAAAAGCCCTCAAACTTTTTGTTTTATAAGAGCTTTAGTAAGATAATAATTCACCTGCCATACAATGCACCTCTTTAAAGTATATAATTCAGTGGTTTTTAGTATGTTCATAGGGTTGTGCAACCATTTTTAGAACAGTTTGACAATCAATTTTAGAACAGTTTCTCTCTTTTTTGAGTTGGAGTCTCACCCCATCACCCAGGCTGGAGTGCAGTGGCACACTCATGGGCCCTCCAGCCTTGACCTGCTGGGCTCCAGCGATCCTTCTGCCTCAGTCTTCCAAGTAGCCAAACCTACAGGTGTATGCTACCATGCCCAGCTAATTTTTTGATGTATTGTAGAGGTGAGGTCTCGCCAAGCTACCCAGGCTGTTCTCGAACCCGCGGGCTCAGGCAATACTCTCGCCTCGGCTTCCCAAAGTGCTGGGATTTCAGGTTTGAGCCACTGCACCCCGCCTTTTAGAACATTTTCATCACTGTCCCCCAAAACCTCATGCCTATTAACAATCGCTGCCCCTTTCCTCCCAACCCTCTTTTCCCGAGGTAACGCTCAAATCTTTTTTTAATGTCCCAAAATATTTTAAGATTTACACTTAGAGACAATCGTAGAGCCTTAAGAAGCAGCGATGTTCTGATTTTCTGCAACATGTCCTGAGTATTTTATAGCTCTTTTTTTATTCCTTTTGAAAAGAGTATTTTTTAGAGCAGTTTCAGGTTAGCAGCAAAATTAAGCGTAAAGTACAGAATGTTATTATCCCCTCCCCCACTATTAACATACCTCAGTGTTTGTGAAATTTGTGACAATTGATAAATCTATATTGATACATTATCACCCAAAGTCTATAGTTTACATTAGGGTTCTCCCTTCCTGTTGTACATTCTGAGTTTTTGACAGATGTATAAATGACATGTATCCACCATTATTGTGCATCTTCTGTGCTTTAGCTGTTCATCCCTTATAATTCTTTTTAAAACTGTAGAATTATAGAAATTCATAGTGGAAAGGCATTTGGAGATTATTTAGTGCAGCCCAACCAGTTGGGAAGGATCTTGTAAGAATTCTGTCTCTTCAGCAGAATTTATTCCGTGCTTTCTCTTGATAACTGTCAGATATAAGCATTTTTTTCTGTGTTTTTGTAGTTTCCCCTTTCTTACCAGAAAGAGTCATTTCTAATTTATAATGAGCCAGGAAACAAATTTTAGAATTTAACAAGAAAGTAGTATTCCCTTAGCTCTTATTTTACATATAATAGATTTGGTATATTAGAAACACTTAAAATATGCAAATAGTGGAGAGCACAATGCATAATATATTGAACCCCATATAGCTACCCATTTCCTAGTTATCAACACTTGGCCCATCTCTTTACATCTATCCTTCCACTCATTGTCACCCCCCCAAATGAATTATTTCATAATGATTCATAGACATTTTATCATTTCATCTGTATATATGTATCTATTCCATCTCTATATATTTTTTAAATGCATACTTTAAGAGAAAAAAAAATACCACAACATCATCACCCCTTAAAATTGCTACTAATTCCTTAATATCACCAAATAGCTAATCATTGCTCAAGTTTCCCCAATGTCTCATAACTATTTTTTATTGTCAGTTTGTTTGAATCACATCTAAACAAATTCACACATTTCAATCTCTTAATCTACAGTTTCCCTCTTTTGTCTTTCCCTTGTCCTTTGCTTTTTATTTGTTGAAGAAACTAGGCTATCTGTCTTGTTGTTTCTCATACTTAAGATTTACTCTTTGTATCTCTGTGGCATTATCTGATACATTTTTCTCTTGTAAACTGATAGTTTGCTTAAGCAGCTTGATATGATTCAGGTTTGTTTGGTTTTTTTTTTGGCAAGAGTATTTCATTGGTGGTACTCTGCGTTTTCATTTCAACTAAGTATCTTTTTATAATGCTAGTGGCTATCATTTCATTAGGGGTTTGCAAAGTGGTGATATCCTAATGTGTTTCTTTTTCTTTATTTTTAACTGGAATACTTCCATAAAGAAAAACTTTTTCTTATCAAACCTGAGGTTCAGTTCATACAGAAAAGGCAGATTAAATGCTTGATTTCTTTCCCTTTATCTGCCAGTTTTCAGAATAATGAATTGGTTCCCTAGCATGCTCCAGAGGAGACCAACCAGGTTTTGTTTGGTTTCTTTAGTTCCACTGTTTTGTATGGTTTCTTCATTATGAACTCATCGATTTTTAACTTATTTGATGTGTTTCAATCCATTACAGTTATTATTCTATTGAGACCCATACTTGAAAATGAACATAAAATTTAAAAATTGGATCAGTAAGGGTGATTACTTTATAAATAAGCGATTTCTCCATAAAATTTATTTAAATAAGACAGTGCCCTGGGTAGTTACACATGATTTTCAGGAATATACCTACTACATAAAGGGGGTTGAACCTGCACAGGAGCTTTATATGTGCATATGCACTTAAATAAATGTGTCTCTAAGACTGGGCTTGAGACCTTAAGGAATGATGACATGTTCACCTTTGTACAAGAAATCCTGAGTCAAGTGCTTTGAGTGAAGGCTGTTTCTGAGGTAGCAGCCATTCTGCACAGGCCTTCCAGACCTTAAAAACCAGCACCGTGTCCTTGGAGCGAGTTCTTCAGCTCTGATCACAGGAGGGAAGCTGGGCTAACGCTCAGTGATTTGTCAGGTTTACCTGCATTTTCATAGTATTCCTATCAAAGAAATTTGTCCTAAGTGTCAAATTGCTGATTTTTCCAGTGACTAAAAGGTTTCATGGGGACTTCTGTTGTTATTTACATGTATATGGAGAAAATTGCAATCTGTGAGTAATTTGAGAAATTTCAACAGTTTCAGCAATAGTGATCTAGAAATTGAATGGGTTTCAAATACAATATTCCAGTGCAGTGCCGCATATATAATGTATGTGCAGCATATGCTGAGGTCTTTTTCAAAACATTTACATTAAACCTGTCAGGTATTTATGAATAGCAAAAATTAATTTCCCCTAGTTCTGTCATCAGTTAGAGAAATGGATTTTAGCATGGAAGACTGTCAGTATTTCCTGCATACTAGAACAGCTCACTTCAATGTCATAGTATTACACCAGGTGGCCTTCTAAGAGTCAGCTTAATGTGATTTCAAATGATAGGGTAGAGAATGTGAGGGAAATTAAAATAGTATCATACTTATGATTTAAAAGCAAGTTAATTACAAGGGCTTGTTAATAAACAAAGAAAAATTCTGAATGTATTATCTGTTATATAGCATATCAATAACAAGTGTGATGCTTTGAAAACAAAAAAATCTACCACTATGTGACTTTGAGATGACTTGAAAATATTTAATTAAATTGTTGACAAATGTGTTAGTCTACTAATGGCCCTATAGCATTTGAAAGAATTTTTAGATATTCATTTTAGCTCTTAAGGCACTTCTAAAAGCATTGTTTAACTGAAAAGATTAGCTACATTGTTGGCATTTTATTGAGAAAATCACTGATGATGTGTTTGATGTGAATGATTCTAACAGCACTGTACTTTGTCAACCTTTGTGAATGCATTTTCCCCAACTGGATACTTTTAAGGTTCTTAAAGGGCCAAAGCACATGCAATACCACTATTGCCTAAACAAGACACATTTTGTTTGATGAGTGATTTAATATTTTTTTGGTGGTCATCATTGATGGTCCCAAAGCACCTATCTTATATATTAGGGAAAGGAAAAGGGAGGGTATCTGATGCATTTTAAGAAATTATTTGTTAAGTTTTTAGAAATATTATTCTGAAATGTTAATATTTAGAAAGTTTTTAAATGGCCACCATTTATTTACCTGTAAAAATTTCATGATATTTTCAAATATTATTTTTAATTTAAAAAATATTATTACTAATTTAATAGTGTGGAAGCCTTAGAGGGAACAAGAAATGATAACAAGGATCTTTCCCATGGTGCATATGAACTTGCTGGGAGCCTGAAATATATATATGTATTAGTATAAGGAACAGAGGCTCATTTTTTAAAATATATGACTTATGAAAATCTCATTTTCTAGTCACAAGACAAAACGAGGATAATTCTTTCCTTCCTGGATTATACTGTTAGGTAGTTAATAAACTTATTCTTTTAAAGATTATTTCAAGGAATTTTAATAGTTTTTGTTCCACTTGGTTTTTAAGATTAAAAATTAAGCCCAATTCTTAGCCGATCTCCTTTTAAGTAATGAGTTCAATACAACAGGGTCACATGGAGTTCAAATCCTAGAAATCTATGGCTTTTCTTATACCATGTTTTTTGTGGCTTTCCTTTTTAAAATTACCCTGTTTAATATGCCATGGAATACTTTGAGACTGTACAATCCTGTTTTAGAGGACTTCTTTGTGAAATCCAGCTGTTTTAAGGTTTTTAAATGTCCTAACTGACATCCCACAACAGTGCTGCGCTGGTATGGATATGAGAAGTTTTGTTTGAATGAGAAAAACAGTTGACATAATTGTAGTTTTGTTAGAGGCCATAGCATTATTAGTCACAGGAGCCAACACTTTGGTTCTAATGATATATCCCTTTTTTCCTAGGACTTTCCACTCTGATTATTGTTTGTTAACATTATGTATATCTGTTTTATGCAAAATAAATAGTAATACTGCAAATCCCTCTAGTACAGTTCAGCATCTAATCTTACTTGAGGCTTGTCTATGTCATAGCAATTTTGATAAACCTTTGAACCTCGTATTATACTTGTATTTCCTCAGTTATATACAGATTCCCTTTAAGAAAAATAAGGCAAATGTTTTAGAATATGTATTTTTTTCTTTAACAAATCAAGCTGTCAGCATTTGTTTAATCATTTTGACACACATTTTGTTTGAGAATAACAGCAACATTGGGATTCAAAGGGGATGAGAAGTATGTCATTCCCATTTAAATACAGGTCTCCCAAATATGCAGAATATATTTTTAAAAAACATAATTTCTGCATATTTTTGTCTTATTACAGTTTTAAAGTGCTATGTCATAATTCTAAGACAACTTCTAGAGAAGTTTAAGTATTATACAATAAAAGATGGGAAATGCTGCTTTTAGGGACTATAACAGGAACTTTAAGGGACTATAACAAATATTATGTTATAGTAATTGAGAATTAGGACTCTTGATTACACTCTTTTTAGTGCTCTCCTATAGTCCTCTGTGCAGTGTGTGTGTGTGCGTGTGTGTGTGTGGGTACATGAATTTTCTGAATATTTGGTGATGTGACATTTTAATCAGCATTTTAATCAATTATTAAAAATGCTACTTACAGTGTAGAGGCTAGCTATTTTCTTTTGAAGTATCTACAAAAATACTGTAACAGCCGGGCTCAGTGGCTCAGCCTGTAATCCCGTGCCTTTGGGAGGCTGAGGTGAGTGGATTGCCTGAGCCCGCGGGTTCGAGACCCGCCTGGGCAGCGAGACCTCATCTCTACAATAAATAAAAAAATCAGCCGGGCATGGTAGCGCACGCCTGTAATTCCGGCTACTGGGAAGGCTGAGGCAGAAGGATCGCCAGAGCCCAGCAGGCGAGGCTGCGGTGGCCGGGAGCGGCCACTGCACTCCAGTCTGGGCGACAGAGTGAGACTCCAACTCAAAAAAAAAAAAAAAAAAAAAAATGCTGTAACAATCAGTTGTTTTGTTGATGAAATAACATACAAACGTTCAAGTATTACTATTACCACATATAGATTATATTGAAAAAATACATGGGCATGTGAATTCAAAAGAAAATAAATCTGATAATCTGTTGATGTGCAAACAGAAAACAGGTAATAAATAGGAACCATGGGGTTGGAATGAATAAAAAAATCAAGGAAAGTTTGAATAATTGTTTACATTCTATAGCACTTGAAATACAGCTAGACATATGTCACAAACATTTATTGAGTTTCTGCTACAGTCAGGTTCTGTATTTTGGTGCATTCGATAAACAATTTGCCTGCCCTGAAGCAGCTTAAAATATATTGGAGAAGATTGGCATGCAAATAAATAATGAAATGCATAATAGCTTATAATAGCATGCATACTTTCCTATGGGAACACAAAATAGGGCAAATTTATTTTACTGTGGAGGCACGTTGGTAAGGTAGGCACAAAATGGAAGTAATGAAGCTAAAAAAATGTATAAGAACTTTTGAAAGGTCATGTTAAGGAATTTTACTTTAATCCTTAAGGCAATTGCATGCTGTTTAGGAAAAGCTCTCTCAAACCTTCACACCACCACAACAATCATCAACACAGAAGAAGACTTCTGTGACAATAGGTATGGGGTTTTCCCCATATACCAAGCAGCAGCCACCAGCTAGGTGTCTTCCAATTCAGTTTGGACACTGTCTACCCAGAGAGAGCATCAGATCCCTCAGGTTGTGGGCTCAGTCCTACAAGATTGCCCCCTTCTTTCACCAGTTGCAAGTCTGGGCCTCATTAACTCCTGACCAACTGGCTTCAAGTTGAGGTTCCCACAACCTCTTCTCTGAGTTCTATTAACTTGCTAGTTGCATATTTCCTCTGAGGGGCTAATCCAATAATCTTATTTAAAAAAAATAATACCAATAGGTGCATAGGCTAGTAGTGGGAGTTTCCCTGAAAAGTTTTGGCATGAAGTCTTGAGAAGCAGGTACGGTAAAGCACATTGTAGAAAGCAGACTTCAGGAAGGTGGAGTTAAGGAAGGAGAGACTATATCATGAGCAGCCCTGCAGTGCGAATTTCGGTTTGGCTCAAGGGAAGGAAAGGCCCAGAAATTTACTTACTCTTATGTCCTACCAGAAATCTTAGTAGTCTAATAGCTTGAATTGCAACTCTGGTCCTCTCCAAGAGCAACTTAACTGACCTAGGAAAAATTCACCTTGTTCGAAGGTGAATAATAATTTTTAAAAGGAAAGGTGATTCAAGAGGCATTTGGCAGTTGCCTCTTCTACCAAGAACCAAAATAATAAGTAGGTAATTGCACTTCAAGTAGATTATGTAAGAAACAAGGCAACTTCAACAGAGAAGTGACAATAAACACCTGAGGTAAGAAGGAGAGGGAAGCAAAGCAACCTGCTTGACCAGGATGGCCGGGAGGCTTGAGAAGCTGCCCAATGTGGAGAAAGAGTAAGTGAGAGACCCCAGTGGTCCACAGTCCCTCCATGGACTCCTCCAATCTTAGCCATGGGAGAGCCCCTCACGCTTGAGGCCCAGAGACTACCAGGATGGTGCCTGGATACCATGCAATAGCATTGCTTCAGAGAGGGAAGGCTCACGCTGGATCTCATACCCCCCAAATCTTGCCCCCACCTGGCTGCATCCTGCCCAGGGACCCAACAGTCCTGCATCTCCACATCCTTAACATTTCCCAGCCACAGTCATCAAAGCAGCTAACTACAGCTGCCAAAGCCAAAGTGTGTGCTTCTGGCAGTGACCCTGCATCCCAGCAGCTGGCCACCATACATTGTCGTACATCCTGAGGTCAGGCTCCCCCAGCTGTAGCCATTGATACTGCTGGATGCCAACACTAGGGTCAAAGTGTGAGCCACTGGAGTGACCTCACCCCAAACAGCAGTTGCACTTTTACAAGTGCGCTGACGACAGGCTCCCCTTACCCACCACTTCGTAGCCACCATGTGGGGTCAAAGCATTTGCTTACCAACTGCTTGCCTAAGGCTGCTGCCAATGAAAGCTACTCCACTCTCCCAGTAACAGGGTCAGTACATCTATTGCTGCCCCCATCAGAATACTCTGCCCCTGAGGTTAGGGCCACCCAGCCTGACTCTACCCCCCAGCACTTGAGAATGCTGTTTGGGGGCTTGAAGATCATCCTGCCCCATCCACCACCATTGGCATCTAAGCATTCCTCCTGTCCTGAGGACAGGCCCACTCCGGCTGCTGCTACCATCACAGCAGGCACACACTCGCACACACCACTTGCCAGCCCAGGGAATGGTCTGCTCCACCCATCACAGCCACCACTAACACCAGTGGACTGTTTGGGATCCATAGGATTGTCCCACCACTGCTACTGCCATCATCCATGCCATACCCTCTGCCCAGGAGCTCAAAGCCATGCCCACCCAACTGGCTCACTGCTGCCACTGTCATCACTTGAGAAAGCCACCTGAAGGCCCAAGAATCAGTCCATGCAGACCTGCTAACACCAGTGCCAGCATATGCTGCCCTGGAGCCCAAGAACAGGCATACTTGACTACCATGGCCTCCTTTGAGGCCTAAGGACTGGCTTCGCCCTTACCCTCATCTTCAGAAAAACTTCACCACAACCTCTACTAACAACTACACTCTAAGCCATTGAGGAAATGACAGACACTACTGACACTAATTGCTATTATATTGAGACTACACTACTGCACACATCCAGAAACAAAGCCAATGTGTCCTACCCAACCAACACCATAGATACATCATCAGGAAAATGTTCTCCCTACTAAAGCATATTCAAAAAGTTGGAAGAAGCAACTGCCATACCAGATGCACAGATATTAACATAAGGCACAAGAAACATGAAAAAGCAAGGAAATATGACAACTCAAAGGAATATAATAATTCTCTAGTGACAGATTCCTATAAAAATTATGAAATGCTGGAAAAAGAATTGAAAATAATATTACAGAAAATCAGAAAATATTACAGAAAATCAGAGAGATACAGAAAATAATATTACAGAAAAACAATACAAAGAAATAAGAAAAGCAATTCAGAATGATTGTGAAACTTACAAAGAGATAGGTATAATAAGAAAAGAACCAAACAAATCCTGAAACTGAAGAATTCATTGAATGAAATAAAAAATGCATTTGAGAGCTTCAACAACAGACTGCCTCAAGCAGAAGAAAGAATTTTGGGACTTGTAGACTGCTCTTTTGAAATAACCCAGTCAGACAAAAATAAAGAAAAAAGAATTTAAAATAATGAGCATAAGTTATGTGATATGTGGGACACCAAAAAGTGACCAAATATTTGAGTTTTCAGTGTTCTACTAGATGAAGAGAAAATTAAAAAGATAGAAAATATATTTAACGAAATAATCGCTGAAAACATTCTAAATCTAGCAAGAGATTTAGACATGCAGATCATAATGCTCAGAGATCATAAAATGGATACAATTCAAAAGTAATCAAGCTGTCAAAAATCAAGTACAAAGAGATAATTCTAAATATAGCAAGAGAAAAGCATATAGTCAAAGTAACAGGGGATTTCTCAGCAGAAATCTTATAGGCCAGGAGAGAATGGAACGATATATTCAGAGTGCAGAAAGTAAAAACAAATGGTGAGGCAAGAATACTATATCCTACAAAGTTATCATTTATAAATGAAGGAGAAATAAATTTTTTCCTGGGCAAGCAGAAGCTGAGGGATTTCATCACCACTAGACTGACCTCTCAAGAAGTCATTATGGGAGTTCTAGAGCTGGAAGTGAAAGGACAATATCAGCTGTTGTGAAAACATGCAAAAGTATAACGTTCACTGGTAAAGCAAACATACATTAGGAAGACAGAGAACTTAAATGTTACTACTATAGAAAATCATCAAACCACAATGATAAACAATAAGAGGGAGAGAGAGAAAGAAAATATACATAAAACATTCAGAACAGAATTAACAATATAACTGGAACAAAACATTAAATATCCATAAAACACTTGATTGTAAATGGATTAAATTTTCTACTTAAGAGATAAAGACTGACTTAATGGATAAAAAATCATGACCCAACTATATACAACTATATACTGCCTTGCTTCATATATAAAGACACAGACTGCCTTGCTTCATATGTAAAGACACAGATACAGAGGGATGGAAAACATATTCCACACAAATGGAAACCAAAAGTGAGCAGGAATAGCTATATTTATTTCATAGAAAACAAACTTTAGGCTGGGCATGGTGGCTTGTGCCTTTAATCCCAGCACTTTGGGAGGGCTGAGGCAGGAGGATTGCTTGAACCCAGGAGTTTGAGACCAGCCTGTGTTCAGCAAGACCTCATCTCTACAAAAAATTTCAAAAATTGGTCTATTCCTGTAGTCCCAACTACTCAGGAGGCTGAGGTAGAAGGCTCTCCTAAGCCAAGGTCAAGGCTCTGGTGAGCCAGGATCATGCCACTGCACTCCAGCCTGAGCAACAAAATGAGACCTTGACTCAAAAAACAAACAAACTTTAAGTCACAACAGTAAAAAGAGACAAAGAAAGGGTCATTATATAATGATAAAGGAGGAGTTAATTCATCAAGAGGATATAACAGTTATAAATACTTATGTACCCAGTGCTGGAGCACCCAGATATGTAAAGAAATTACTATATTTATAGGAAGAGACAGACTTCATATAATGATAGTTGGGAATTCAACACCCTACTCTTAACATTAGACAGATCGTCTAGACAGAAAATCTTTGTCTTTACAAAGAAACACTGGATTTCAACTGGGCTTTATTTTTCATTTATTTAGTAGAGATGAGATCTTACTTTATTGCCCAGGCTGGTCTCAAACTCCTGTCTTCAAGCTGTTTTTCTACCTTGGCTTCCCAAAGTGCTGATGTTATAAGCATGAGCCACTGCACCTTGCCTAAATTAGACTTTAGACCAAAGAGGCTTACCAGACATATATAGAACATTTTACCCAACAGCTGCAGAATATACATTCTTCTTATCAGCTCATAGAATATTTTCCAGGATAGACAATATATTAGGCTACAAAACAAATCTCAACACATTTTTAAAAACTGAAATATCAAGTATCTTCTCAGGCCACAGTGGAATTAAAATAGAAATCAATACCAAGAGGAACTTTGGAAACTGTATAAATACATGAAAATTAAAAAACATGCTCCTAAACAATGACTGGGTCAATGAAGAAATTAAGACAGAAATTTAAAAAAAATTATTGAAACAAATGAAAATGGAAGCACAACATAGTGAAACATATGGGATACAACAAAAGCAGAGCTTAAAGGGGATGTTTATAGCAATAAGCTTCTGCATCAAAAAAAAAAAGATTTCAAATAAACAATCTAGTGATATACCTTAAGGAACTTGAAAAGCAAGAAAAAAAACAAACTCCAAATTAGTAGAATGAAAGAAATGGCAAAGATCAGTTCAGAATGAAATAAAATACATTTTAAAAGAAAAATACAGAGGATCAATGGAATGAAAAGTTGGTTTTTTAAAAAGGTAAAATTAATAAACTGGTAGGCAGACTAACCAAGAAAAAAAGAGAGAAGACTTGAAGACCCAAATAAACAAAAATCAGAAATGAAAAAGGAGATATTACAACTGACACCACAGACATAAAAAAGATATCAGATACTATTATGATCAACTATGTGCCAACAAACTGGAAAACCTAGAGGAAATGAATAAAGTCCTGGACACATACAACCTACAAGATTGAATCAGGAAGAAATAGAAAACCTGAATATATAATGAGTGACAAGATGGAATCAGTTCTTAAAAGTCTCCCAACAATGGAAGTCACAGGACTGATTGCTTTACTGCTGAATCCTACCAACTGTATAAAAAAGAACTAATAAACTTATCTTCAAACTATTCCAAGTAATTGAAGAAGAGGAGCTTCTCTCTAACTCTATGAGACCAACATTACCTTAATACCAAAACCAGACAAGGACACACACACACACACACACACACACACACACACACACACACCTACAGGTCAATATCCCTGATGTACATAGATGTAAAAATCTGCAACAAAATACTAGCAAATCAAATTCAACAGCAGATTTAAAGATCATTCACTATAATCAAGTGGGAATCATCTCAGGAACGCAAGGATACAAATCATTGAACATGATAAATTTCATGAAAAGAATCAAGAACAAAAACCATATGATCATTTCAATAGATGTTGAAAACCCATTCAATAAAATTCAACATTTATTCATGATTAAAAAAAAAAACATTAAACAAACTAGGTATAGAAGAAACATGCCTCAACATAATAAAGGCCATATGTCACAAACTCACAACTAGCATTATACTGACTGGGGAAAAATTGAAAGCCTTTCTTCTAAGATCTGGATAAGACAAGGATGGTCACTTTCACCATTTTTATTCAATGCTGTACTGGAAGTACTAGCCAGAGTAATTAGACGAGAAAAAAATAAAGGGCATTCAAATTGGAAATGAGAAAATTAAATTACTCTTATTTGCAGATGGCATAATCTTATACTTAGAAAAATCTAAAGACTCCATGAAAACACTATTAGAACTAACAAACAAATTCAGTCAAGTTACAAGTTGTAAAATCAACATTCAAAAATTCATAGTTTTTACATAATAGTCAACAGTCTGAAAAATAAATCCAGAAAGTAACTCCCATTACAATTGCTACAAAAAAAA